>NC_072739.1:61528486-61577118 GCF_026930045.1 Uloborus diversus | reverse complement strand
CTCGGTCACTTTTTTGAAAACTTCATGAATCGCAGATGACCAATACATTCAGAAACGTTTCCGGATTTTTTTTTGTACAGTGTACCTTATTAGAAATTAATTTAAAACATGTCTTGTAACAGTCAATTACTATTTCAATCTTTACAACAGTTGTGAACCTTTCTTGGAAGGTACACTGTTAAAAATTCAAGAAACTTTTATGGCAAATATTACTGTAAAATGGAGTGTTTAGAGTACAGAAATTTTTTTACAGCAAATTGTACCGAAGAAAATAAACGATTGCAGCGCCAATTGGTACACCACGTGACTTACTGTACAAAGCACATAACACCGTATTTCCTTTACTCGATGCGTCCCAACTCGTATGATGGGCAGCAAAGCCGCCTGTCATTTCGAAGATCCCGAGATCGAACCTGCAGTTCGCGTTTTGAGTTTTTTAACTCTCGTTTATTCTACTGTAAAATTTTACGGTAATAGTTACTGGCAACATAGATGCCAGTAACTTTTACCGTAAAATTTCAGGAACTTTTTTAACAATGTATAGCGCTTTACAATCATCTGACATACAATTACTTGAGTAAGATAAAGTGTTTTTCAGTTTTTGGTGGAACTTTTAACAAAGAATTTATTTAAATCCTTAATTTTATTTTAACTTTCACGACTACTTAAATATTATGCCTTTTAAAACTGATCTAAATGCAGGACCTGCGACTTTGTTCCCAAATGCCCCTCCACTCAAAACATCTTGTAGATCCAAAGATAGTAGGAAACATCAAAACCAACGGCACGCAAGATTTTTGAGAAAATCTTTTCTGATTAATAACAGTGTCATTTATAATTTTGAAAAATTATTCTGAAAATCTGAAATGTGTAAATAGCACACTCCTTGGGGAAAAAATGGCTGAACAGACATTAATTTCCAAGTACTGTAGAAAAATTCCGAAATATTTCTGGTAAATGATGGGCAGCTAATTTGTCTAATATATATCAAAAAAAAAAAAAAAAGTAGAAAGTTTCCCGCTCAAAGGCAGTACTTTTTAGCCTGGAATATTTAATAAGAACACAGAACTCTTCCCGATAGAAGCCAGTCACGTTTTTAAATTAATCAGGAATCTCCAAAGAAAACTTAAGTATATAAATATTTTTAGTCATAGCTTGGCACCACCCTGATTTGCCAGGAGGACTCCTAACAAATTTTTGTAAATGTGGCCAAAGCTAATGCAGAACTGCAAGCAAAACCTACCACTTTATTTGCCAACCATTCATGTAAAGCTACAACATCCAGAGACTGCAGTTAACCCTTATCAGAGGCTCAGTCAGACTGGATGGACCGTAATTTGGCTAAAAGCAAAACATTTAATTAAAACGCTGAAAATATGTTGACACTGGTAGCTAAAAATATTTTTCGCAAGAGTGAGAATTCCTAAAACAAAACAGTGAGCAATCTTGAAGCAATTTGGACAACGTTTTTGCAACAATATGTGATTTTCACAGGAAACTGGTGGAAATCTATGAAATTCCTGTGACGCCCTCGAAATAATCTGTAACGCTTCGAAACTTTCTAACAGTAGACAATAATATATATATAACTAGTCATAAAGTACTTACGAAATCTTCCATTGTTTTAAAGTCTGACATGACGAAAAATTAGTTCCTATGAAGAAAAAAATATGTATTAACATGCGCATCATACAGGGTGTCCCTGAATGCCGTGTATAAACTTGGAGGGGAGGTAGAGAACACGATAACATGCAAAAACCACTAAGGAACATACAGTCGCAAACGCAATGCTGACGCGCTACATGCACACAAAGCAAGACACTGACGGATGTGAAACAGCTCAAGAAATCTTTAAATTTTGCAAAATGTTTTTGTGATACATGCATAAAATGAATGTAGGTATTAATCTTTTCTATTCTCTTTTTAAAAAAATACATATAAATTGTAATAAAATATCAAGTTACAAAACTATTAGCGACACATTTTCAAATGAATAATATTAATTAAAAAAAAACTTAAAATTAAAAAGTTAACTTAAACTTGAAAAAATCCAAACTTTTGAGTACAACGTGGGTGTCTTAAATATTGCTTGACAGCAACAACTTCTGTTTTAAACTAATTACCTACTTTATTGTTTATATTTTTAAACTTGTTAATTACTTAAAATTTATATCCCACATTTAAATATATATATATATATATATATATATATATATATATATATATATATATATATATATATATATATATATATATATATATATATATATATATATACCTAGATATATTTAGAAAAAAGTATTTTTTTTAAAGAAAATTATAATTTTAGGCCTAGTGCGGGGTACCTAAATATTTTTTTTATTCTGATAAAAAAATTGTTTTGTGATACATGTGGACTATAAGGGCAACGTTTTATCAACATGAAATTTTGAATTTTCAAAATAAAGTTCTCTTTTTCGGTTTGGTCTGGTATAGAACTGCTAGTTCACACTTTCAGATGCAAGTCGGCACGGATTGTCGTTGTTCAAATTTAGTGAAACATTAAAAAAAAGTTGTTTTGATATAAAAGGAAAAATATCAGACTGTGTGCGACTTCAATTTTTTTGGTACTCACTAGGTACCACACATGGGCGCCCATATGCAAAATTTTAAGGGGGGGGGGGGGGCTCAGATATTTTCCCCATGGTTTAGCAGGATATTTTTCCCATGGAAACCGATTTCACCACAAATTAGTTATTAAAATTTAACATTTTTAATAACTTAGTCATTAATGGCTAGAAAAGAAATGTTTTTATATTTTTTCAAAGAAAAAAGTACTAAAATCAAGGAAAATCTAATCTCAAAGGGGAGGGGGGCTTGAGTCTCCCCTTGCTCCCTATAGGGGCGCCCTTGGTACCACATAGGATTTTTTTAACGCTTTTTAAAGGTCTTTTTTTCATGATTTTTTTCAATTGTCAGCAAAAAAATAAATAAATAAATAAATAAAAATGAATAAATGAAAACCGCATTTCTCGCAACAGTGCGGATGAATGTTTTTAGTATCTTCACTTCACTTTCAATGTACCATATTATATTCCTCTTCCGTATGAAATTTATCTTTATTTGACACTACACATGTTTTTTCCCCCTCATTTAATAATTTTTTACATGTTTTTTTTTTTTCCAAAATGACGGCAAAAAAAAAAAAAAAAAAAAGCGTTTGTCTCAACAGTACGTATGTATATTTTTAGTATGTTCATTAGGAGTGTGTTACCTACCATATACAAAAAGAATAATTTGTGTTACAGTCAGTTCCACTGAAAAAAAAAAAGAATTGATTTTTGTCAAGTTCAGTGAATTAAAAAAAACAGAGAGGAAGTAAAAAGAACTCGGATATTTGCTATTATAGTTCACTTTTTACAGAAAGAAATGCAATAGATACTCACATTAACAAAAAAATACAAATGACGGGATGGTCGTCTGGCTTTGCTACTATCGCAGACGGGTGGTTTCGAGCATTATTTCCAACGCAACAATCTTATCGGAGTCGAGTCACGAGCCGAATTAGTTTTCATTTCTCCTTCTTTGGAAGAGATAAACTATGCTGCATTACAGCTGAAAAGAAGGAAGTTACCACGTGACATACTTATCACAAGAAACAAACTAAATTAATTTTTTACTCATTTAGAAAAAGCAAGAGCAATTCTTTGTCGTTTTCAAAAGCCGATTTATTGTTTGGTGCCTTTTTTGGGTGATTTTACCGTTACGTATGGGCAGTTTAGGCTTTGTTTTTCTTACATTACATGAAAACTAATAACAGCTAAAAGAAAAAATTGTTACACTCAAGCCCAGCTCCAGGGGTTGGCGACCCTGGCGGCTGCCTAAGCCTAGGGCGGCAGTTTTTAGGGGCGGCAATTTTCGAAAATGAAACATTTTTTAAAAATTATAAATATATGTTTCAGCACCAGAAGATTTCATTGGGCAGTTTCAGTGCCCAATGATTCACTGCTTCAATGCTAAAATAATATTTTTTATAATTTAATAATAATTTATAATGTGTGTACCAGCGCTTGGATATTCGAAACCCAGTTTGGAATTTAACTAGAAACTCACGTTAATTTTAAGCACTTTACTATTATTTTTATTTTATTAATATTATTTTATATTACTATATTAATTTTTATTCAATGGGAGGGGGCGGCACTTGTTAATATTGCCCAGGGCGGCAGAACTGCTGGAGCAGGCTCTGGTTACACTAGAGAAAGTACTTTGCTCGTGTTATTAGTTAAGCAAAAGAAAAACAGGTTACTCGCTCCACAACACGATTCGACTTACGTGAAATGGCCATAACGTTAGTTTTTTACTAGTAACAAATTTTAGAGTTAACGCGAATTTCTCGCCCCCAATACGGAAATTTTCGGCTGAATAATTTCGGCACCAAAGCTTTTCCCTTCTCTTCTGACGAGTTGCTTGATGCGCATGCACTAACAAGAGAAGACTGATAACAATCTGATCGCACCGCATGATGATAAATCATCATTTTCCATTTTTAAGTTATAAATATAATTACTGTATGTACGGCACACTACAATTACCGTGATGCATTCTATTATTGCTACAAACTGTACATACCGTACGAATTTTTTTTTCCGGCTCTCTCCCATTAATCATTGATTTTGTGCACCGTAACAAAATTTTATGTTGAATAATACATCTTTTTTAGAATAAAAATTTAGTTCTTCGTGCAAGAAATGGTAAGATATGGTTAGAAGATGATTTATAAAACAGTTTGAGGGACGTTTACAAATGTCTGAAATAATTAAGTATGTTTATAAAAATTTCGTATGCTAATCCTTTTCCACAATGCGAAATTTCGACTTACTATATGACTTTAATTAGCGGATATAATAATTAAAGACTTATTTTTTCTCTTTTGGTTCCTCCCTCGGAATCTACTGGTAGTTAGTTTTTACTTTCGAAATTTCCGCTCCTCCTTTCATATCTGCTGCTGACAAGTGACCAAAAAACGGAAGTGACTCGCAAACAGGAAGGTCAAACAGGGAGAACGAATTTTTTTCGAGTGGAGTCGAAGCTTGTTTTTCGATGCACATGGACAAATCATAATTCAAATGACTTGCTTAAGTGAAGCGCAATCTTTCATGCGATGATTTTTTCTTTTTTTCGTTGAAATTTAAAGGAATGTGATCAGGGCCGGACTGGACTCCTCGAAGGGGCGCAAACCTAAGAACTTCAGAGGGGCGCAAGATATGTATGCACTTATTTGCCAATTATAAATTACATATAACAAGATGGGTGCGAGGGAGGAAAGGTTTTCATGATGTGTCATTGCTCATTACTAATTACAAAACTTCTTGCATACGTGTTCACACGAGAGGTGCATTTAAACTTTTATTTGGGTGTTTTGCGGGGTATTTTCGGGGGGAGGTGAGTCGTCGTCCTTGTGTGTGTGTGGGATTATAATATTTTGCATGCTACCTTTTTTTTTTTTTGATTGACCTGAAGAGAGGGAATGGTATTAGGAGAGTAGTGCAGGTTTTTCCTTTAAGTGAGATATGTATGCTCTAACATTTAGTGTTTTCTCCTAACAGGGGCGCAACAAGAATTTTCTTTAGAGGGAGCACATGAAAATAAAAAGAAAGATAAAAGGATTCAGATCTAATAGGGAAAAGGAAGGAAGGAAAAGGTGGAATCTGGGGGTGCTCCCCCCGGAAAATTTTTGACACTTGTAGTTTTAAAAACGCAATTTTAGACTTTCTTTGCTGATGTTAAGGGGAAAAAGTACATTGGTTTCAGCGGATATTCTAGAAATTGAAGCTTTAAAAGAACGATTATAGGCCAGATTTACTGAATTAGGGTAAGGAAGGGAGCTTCAAGGACTGGCCCCAATCGATTTAAAAATAAAAAAAAAGATCGAAATCAATTATTCCTCTCCCTTCAAATTTTCGAAATTAAAACTAAAAACTCATTTGTCGACAAACTTTGAAGATTTTATGTTAAGGAGGTTCTGGAGCTTTTCCCTGGAAAAAGTAAGGATGTAAGTGTAGTTTAAAGAACCTATTTTTTTATGCATCGATTCCCAAAGTGTGTTCCGTGGAACACTATGGTTCCGCCACGAATTAGTTATTCCAAAGTATATTTTCTACAGTAAATTAAAAAAAAAAAATTTAAAGAAAAAATAACATTAAGAATTTAAAATGCCACGACAGATTGTAATTGTAGTCGTCATTGTGTTTCGCATCGCCATTCCACATGACAAAGAAAATTCCACCTGATTTGAAGCAAATTTTTCCTTTAGCTTTAACAGTATTTTTAACAAGTTTCATGCCCTTCAGTAAAGACTATTTAGCTATATTTATATTGTTCATATTAGAGACATGAGTAGTTAACACAAATAACTTCTTTCCGAGACAGAAATATGCTTGCTTTCCGCAGGAAAAGTTTTTATGAGATTGAATGAACTTCCTGACGAACTGAAGCTTTTTTAACTGAAACAAAAAACATCAGTATCTATAAGCTTTCAATGTTTTTCCACGCGGAGCGATAGGGATAACAAATATGTACCGAATTTCGTCCGATTCTATGCTTTACGCTTTGAGTTGAAGTGCCCACAATAAATCGGTCAAATATATGTAGACGCAGACACACGGACAGATTCGAAAAATACTTAAAGTAGGTTGGACACAACTTAAAACTGGCTAATATGTCAAAATATGAAAAATTTCTCGAAACCGAGTTTCTTCTATATAAGTAATTATGATAGCGAATGATTATTACTTTTCATTTGACTTTCAGATCGTTAGCATTTTGTCTTAGGGAGCCCTTGAAGTGTAAGTGAAGTACTAAGGGCTGAAAAAGTTTGGGAACCGCTGTATTAGAGGCTCGGGGACCTTTGCTCGAATATAAGTCTTAAAAATGCGATTGTAATACAGTGGGCACCGGTTAATTGAATCAGTGGTTAATTGAATCAACCGTTTTAATGAATCAAATTGACAAAAACAGAATAAATTCCAGCTTTGTTGAATTAGCCACTTTATGGAATCAAAACTGTTTAGAGCAAACGTGATTCATATAAGCGGAGGTCACTGTACTAGAGACAGTAATTTTTCGAAATTAAAGCTCCAAAAACGCAGTTTTCAGCGATTTTCGAACTTGCTGGATATTTGGGGTCTCTCCTAGAAATTGAGAAATTGAAGATTTGGACATGAAATTTCAGATGCTACATAATGCTTTCGGCGTGGAAGGGAGGGGGGTTGTCCGGAGGAGTAGCATTTTGAAGACTTACTTATTTTCAGACGAACTAGGAGAAAAAAAAGAAAGGAATGGGGGTTGGGGGGGATAATTAACTGAATAAGCTGTAACTATTGAGTATTTTTCATTCAAAGATTTCTTCAAAATAAATTAAGATTTTCCCCGTACCGTATTATTGTTATCATTATTTTTACATTAATATCACTTCGTTTTCCCAATACGTGTTCTTTGCTTCTATTCAATATTAAAGAATAGTCTGAAAAACATTCAACTCAGCGTTTTGGGGGAGGGGCACCCTTCAGGTTGCGCCACTGACCTCCAACCAAAATTTCTTTAATAATTGCATAGAAATTTTGCAAAAGGAACCTGTAAAGCTTTTATGACGTTTCTACTTCGATTAAATTTCATTAACTTCCTTGCTCTTTTTGAAAGAATTAAAATATTATTGCTTACCGATACTTGATAATATTAAATATTTCATTACAATAAAAGGAAAATATGATTCTTTTGGATTTAAAATAATATTTAAAAATTGTGATTACCGTATCATAGTGTACAAGAAATTGCTCTTTTGGTCAACATTATTACCACATCCAAAGCTAAAGTAACATGACTAAACATATAAATAAAAGCGTAATATAATGTTATCTGAAAATAACGGAGTAAAAATTAAATAATATAAATCTATACATAATTGTGAATAAATTTTACGAAATAAGAAAATGAACTGAAGTCAATAATAGCGATTGTGGAATCAGATAAGGGAAGATATGAATTAACAATATATGTATATAATGATGCCTCTTAAAAAGGAAACATTTTCCTCAAAAAAGTAAAAGGTAATAAATATAAAGTTTAAAGGATTAATTTAATAAATATTCTCACAATGATAAAAGTAGTCTCATTTCTTGACTACCTTCCCACAGTTCGTCACTAACTTTTTCATTGTAAATTGCAATAAGTTTCTGTTGTCTGAAAATGTATTTTTAATAAGTCTTTTCAAAATTCAAGGTGGCAAAAACGGACCCTTCAAGAAACAATTCGCCTACAACAATGTATAAAAAAAATACCCTTGAAGACCTGAAAAATGGGGGAAGAGGCAGGCCCGGATTTACGTAACCGCACGCCGCAGTGCGGAGGGCAGGGCACACCATAGAGGGCCTCCTTTACCCTAAAATCAGTCTGACTCCGGGCTCTTCGCCTCTGACTCCGCAAACCTGGAAAAAAGACATTTTTGTCGCGATAACGTGAAATGAAATAACTGAAGGGGGTATCTAAAAATGCAACAGAGCGCTTAGAAACTGACTAACAATTACAAGAACGGGATGTTTGTCTTAATTCTAGATTGAATGAGCTCTCTTATCTGCAAATGTTTTTTTTAATGTCTCAAAATATCTGTTAAAGTTTAAGTAATTTTAAAATTAACGATCGCAACAAAGGGGCCCCTCAAAAACTACTCTTTTAAAGACCTGAAAAAAGAAGGAAAGAGGGTGGGGGGTGAGTCACAATATGGCTGCAGGGCTCTTTAAAATGACAAAAGGGCGCAATTGGGCGTTTAAAATTTTTCGATTACAGGTACGAGGTGTTCGTCTGAATAAGGGAAAAAATTCTACAGGGCTTTTTAGAAGGCAAAAGGGCGCAACAAGATGTTGCTTTCTGCCAAATAAAGATGAGCCACCTCTAGATGCTCGATAACTGTGTGAATGCAATAGGAGGTAGGATAGCAAGAAAACCGATGATTAAAATTGCAATGGAAAATATTGCGGTCTTAATCCACTCTTACAGAAACAAAACGACCTGTACAATTTTTATTTAGGAAAAAAAGGAAGCAAAATTTATATTACTATTGAAAATGATAACGTAATATATGCTACTGATAATTGTTTAAGGAATCACCCAAGATAAAAACTGAACTTTCTTTCAGCTACGTCAACCCGCTCTCCTCCCTCCATCCAAATTACCAATGTAAAATTTCCCTGCCAGAATCTCAGAGGTGATTCTGGGTTTTGAGTAATCTATCAGCGGTTCCTGGTTCCGGGAATTTATGTTACTCGTCAAGACACCTTAGTCCAAGGCAGTGGGGGACTAGGGGTTTTGACCGTCAAATAACTATTAAAGTCGCCCAGCACAATGATTGAAAAGAAAGAAACAAGTTTTGAAAAGGAAAGCAAAATAATTCGAGGCTCCTCAGTGATTAGCTAAAAGACTCTTATTGCTGTTAAACTTTTGCCTGAAGAATTTCGAGTTGCCAGGAATAGAGAGTATAAAAATTGATAGTTAAAGGGGAAAAAAAATTTTAAGCAAAAAAAAATTTTTTTTTTTTTTTTTTTTGCAAAGAACCTTTTTAGAAAAAAAAAAAAAAAATCCGGCGTAGGGGCGCACCGGCGGGCCAGTCCGGGCTGTTTTTTATTTTTTGAACAAAGAATGAATAGTGTAAAGTATGATTATTTTTAATTAGTATCGTATCATATAATATATTTGAAAATAAAATCTTTTGATTTAAGTCAAACTAGGAGTTTTAGTGTAACTGATCGTTTTCTAACAAAATTTTATTATTTTGAAAACCTAAATGGAAACTTACGTAAGACGGTTTGAAATTTCTTACGCACCCTTACATGGGGGGTGAGCGGGTCAAAAATTGCCAAAATCATCCTTACGTAATTAATGAATGGCCCCCTAGGTGCCGTGGGAGATGCTGCACAGCAGCAGTGGCAAGAAGGCGGCGAAGCCTCCTAGGTTTTTTTTTATAATTGATTTTACATGTCCCGTGCGAGACACATTTTTGGACACAAGCACTAAAATTCTCAATTATAGTAGTGAAATTTCTCTGGGAAGACCACTCCCCGTTCCTAAAAAAAGTGGTCGTAAAAGGAGGTTGGCCGCTCTTAGAGGTCGTTTTCTAACGTTAAAAAAGCAACAACACCAACTGAAATCATTTAAAATCTGCTTGTAGTATATTTGTTAAGAACATAATGATAAAAATATGTTAAAGTAGAGGAACTAAAACTTTGTTTTTAAAATTTTTAATACAAAATGTACTTATTCTTATATTATTTTTCCTTTTTCGAAACTGATTCACATTAAAGTATGAGAAGAGATTTGTCTTTACTTAAAATACACCGCCAGCTCAGTTATTCCATCCTAGGACTGCAGTTTCGTGCTTTTTAGCACTCGTCAGCCTGGAATAGGAATCACATGAGCTGAAGGCGAAAAACCTCTTAAGGGAGCCTAGAGAGCCAAAAAAAAAAAAAAAAAAAACTGGTAGCTAATGCAGAATTAGCAAACCAGATGAGCGACCGCAGCAATGGTGCGGTTCAACTCAAAGATTGATGGCAAAGCATGGTATTTTGTAGTAAGTTACCGCCCTAAAGCCAGGGCTAATTTAGAAATATTTAAAATACACCGCCAGCTCAGTTATTCCATGCGAGGACTGCTACCAGTTTGTTTGGCTCTCTAGGCTCCCTTAAGGGGTTGTTCACCTCCAGCTCATGTGATTCCTATTCCAGGCTGATGAGTGCTAAAAAGCACGAAACTGCAGTCCTCGGATGGAATAACTGAGCTGGCGGTATATTTTAAGTATTTCTGCCTTAGCCCTGGCTTTAGAGCGGTAACTTACTACAAAATAAGAGATTTATCTATTTCAGATTCTTTGTTTTGTATGAAACAATTTTTGTTTCTTGTTCATCTTTTACTTGAAAAAAAAGTAATAATAATCATAATAATAATAATATCCTAACAATTAGCGCAGAAAGAAGCCTCACAATTAGCAGAGAAATACCGGCCTACTTATTTCTCGAGTGTTCAAATGAACTGAAAATAGATTCTGATCACTAAAGTGACTGAAGAACCACTTGTAACCATCGAGCCACCTCCACTAGAGACTGTCCAGTTCAAACCTGCCAACGACTCTCTATCTCAAAAACTCATCTAAACGATTATCAGATCGCATTATCCTGGGGAACAGGTTAACTTATTTGTTTTAATACAATATTCACAAAATTGCAGGAAAAAAATCTCAGATACCTAACCAGTCTAATTTCAGTAGTTCATCAAAAACTAATGCTAAAAACAACTTTTTTTTTTCAAACAAAGGTTTAAATCGTTTTACCGGTCTTTCACAATATAAAAATCATACCGTATTACTCGGCATTATCTGGCATGCCGCAAAATTCGAGGGTTACCAGATTTTCAATAACACTTGCCTGGTCTTCTCCGGCATGCTGGAAAAATCGAGGTTAGGAAAAAAAATAATACTATAAAAAATATATCTTCAGTTTAAAAAGGAATATAAGTCCTATACATATCTTATTAGTTTTAATAAATGTTTAATTTTGTAAAAATATTTACTAACAATGTCATTTGTTATTTTAACTAGAAATATATTGTTTAATAACGAATAACTTTATAAAAATCAAATTAAAACTATGTAAGGAAACATTTGAGGAGTACGTTACAGCTCCTAAACCAGTGCCCTAAGGATTTGCCATAGCTATTCAATAAATAAAAATTAAGCTTACCTCTTTAAAAGGAACTAAAATAATTTATTTTAAAAAATTACGAACAAATCGCAGTAACGATGATTGCTTCAGAATTGATTACTTTATTAACATACAATTAAATCCATTAATAACGACCAACCATAAACAACAAGCACATGTTGTATGCAATACACTTTTTTTTTTTTTTTTTTGAAAGAAGTTTCCTTTCGGGATTTATTTATTTTTTTCCTTACAGTGGTTTACTTTCTGATTGGAACTGAATGGGGAAATCAACCTATTTTTTTTTTTTTTGTGCTTCTAATATGTATAACTAACTACAACGAAAAAAAATTAGCTTCCTACTGTAAGTCTTTCACCGACTTTTTTAGGCTCAAAATTTCAAAATCGGCATTTTTTCAACCATGATTTGACAACGGAAAAATTCTAATTAGGCTTAACTTAAATCTTATCTTTTTATACACAAATAAAAGTTTATTCTTTCCCTTGTACAATAAGATTCGTTTGATCTCCCTGCTAATTAAAATAAATTTGCTAGAGCTTTTAGAAAAAGGATAAATGCCTAATTTTATTCATCTGCGGAGCAAAAAATAGCTATATTTCAGGGATAAAATTTTCCAAGAAGCAAATTTAACATATAGGGAGTACAGAACATTGGTACAATTGCCTACCAAATTTCATCGAAATCAAAAATGGTGCGGCACGAAAATTTCTGAACATTTGTTGATTTTATATGGAGTGACCCTAAAATAAAAAAGTTTCAAAGTACTACGCTTTTAAAATGAAGAAAAAAGTATAAAATAATTTTTTCAAGCTTCATGTAGATTGAAAACCCTTTTCAATTTCAGAATTTCTTACAGATTTTTTGGAAAATTTGTGATTGTGAGTTTTTAATAGCTATCAAAATACTTTTGAGCTTTAAAAGTAAATTAATGGAGCGCACGCAACAGACAATTGATGCATTTATAATTAAACTAACAATTTTATTTATCTGCAATCAGTATAATCTGATGTGTAAGTTTTTTTTATTGAAACTCTTTATTTTCCTTTATAGTTATATATTGTACATGCACCCCATAATTTCCTTTCAAAGTTCACAAGTATTTTCATAGCTATTAAAAACTGACAATCACAAATTTTCCAGACAATCTGTAAGAAATTCTGAAACTGCATATGGTCTTAAATCTACATGAAGCTTAGATAAATTATTTTATACTTTTTAGTTCATTTTATAAACGTATCGCTTTAAAACTTTTACATTTCATTAGTTATTTTCTGCGTTTTAATATTGTGTGTTTGAAATGTTCCATTCGATTTGATGCACTTCGATCAGACAATGACCGAGACGGTTAAACTGACGATGAATGAATTCGGTAAATTTATTCAATCTATAAAATAAACTTAAACAATAAACTGCACCATTAGCCCTAAAAAATAGTTTTATTAAAATTTATATGTACAACATAAGCTCAATACAAGTAGAATAATTTTTATGTGGAAATATAAAAAAAATCATACATTTATTGCTCTGCGAATGAACTGGAACCCCCCCCCCCCCATAGATGGATACAAAATATACCAGAGATGAGCTAAGCAGATATAAAAGCACACATCTACTAAAAAGTTAAACCTAACATTTTATTTACAATTTCAAGCATTTATACATTGAAAGTTTGCCACAATTTCGAAATATCCCTTGCACATAACAAATTGTTATAATGGGATCGTTACCGAAAGATTAAAAGTATTTTTTTCTAAAAGAGCATGCTTAGAAACATTTGACCATTTTTTAAATAATTTGACATAAAGTTTAATATTTTTTTAAAAAATATTTTAATCGTTGCGCAGATTCAATTTCATTTTTCCGCTTGTGCGCATGTCACCACAAGTGATGTAATGCCATTCACTAATGCCATTAACGCAGAGCTCAATAATTAATTCTCTTCTTTACTCACATATACTGGCAACGATATGGTATGTTAGCAAGCGTAGAGCGTAATATTTAATTCGTTTCTTAATTATCATATCGTGGAAACGTGGTAGACGGCATGCGTAAGCATTCAGGGTGCCAGTGGGGTAGCGCGCCGAAGTTGATCACGTGTGATGCCATAAAGACCACGACTTATTTGAAAAATCGGACATATTAAAGAATTAATTAAAATTTAAACGTTGTGAAACTAAAAGAATTTCTTCGCTCCATGTTATTTATTTATTTTTTTTCGCTCATTCTTTCAACTTCAGTGACTAAAAGTTATTTTGAGTGATGGAAACAACACCATTATGTATATCGTTTTGAACATTTTAGGCACATTTCAATAAAAGCATTGTTCAACAATAATCATGATCAAAAATGAAATTTCAATTGAAGATTTACCTACATTTTATGAAATTAGTTAAAAACAATCATAATTCGCGTTCTATTTACCATTCTATATGCTAGAAATTTTTTTTATTTGATACAGAAAAATCAGGGGCTTCTATGGACCGTTAGTTTTAATTTGCGACGGCATTTTTTCGGTCTCATAGTAGAGGATTTATTCAAAAATGTAGATTACAATTAGAATCAACCAATAATTAATTGTTAATTTATTACTTTGATTATAGAATATTGCATTGTCATCGCGTATGAGGTTACATACAAAATTTCAAAGGAATCCGATTACAGGCAGTGGGTTGAAATTGAGTTGCAAAGTTCCACCCGAACAAACAATAACCAAACCAAGTTAATAAAAACATGGTAATTATAAAAAGGGAGAACGAGAGAGGTTATGAGAATTTCATCAGAGGCGTACCTAGTTTGGGTGACAACCGGGGCAGTAATTTGTGGTGTCATCTCCTCCCCCCCCCTTTTTTTTACGTCCTACAAATGTAAAAAAAAAAAAATGAAAACTTGAAATTTTTGCAATTTTTAAAACTAATTATTGTTATAACGAAATTTTAAGTGGGTAAATGTTCAAATAACAAAAAAGGGAGATACCGGGGGTTCCCCCCCCCGGAAAATTTTTGAAATTCTTGTCTTAAAAATGCATTTTAGCTTCATATTTTGCGAAAACTTGCAATTCCACTTCGGGTGTCACCCCCCAGACGGGTGACACCCGGGGCGGACCCCCCCCCCCCCCCCGCAGGACGCCACTAGTAGTTAAGTTAACTAACTAATAGTTAGGTTAAGAAATTAATAGTTAATTTATAGTAACTTAAGCTAACTAACAGTTAAGAAATTAATAGTTTGTTTAGGAAAAGCAAAATTTTACATAGAAATTAAACATAATTACTTAAAAAAAAACATGACGCTTGGATGAGAAAAATTTGTTTCATAGTTATTTTTTTACTATGCATTATTAAGATATAGTCTGAATAACAGAAAAAGCAAACATAGTCAACTAATAAAATATTTATTCAAAATGTCCACAAAGTAGTAGTCTTACAAACATCTCAATAAAATTTATTGCGTTTTATAGAGCAAAAACAAAACACGAGAATAAATGATGTGCACGTTTTAATCTGGTCTTCAATGTCAGGATAAACTCCATCAATTTACTGAGAACATTTTTAATCTGTTTCATAAAACCTTCGTTTCACATTTACACATGCCATGTAAGTCAATTTATATGAAACATAGAGGATGACAACGTTATTTACAACTGAAGGAATCATTTTTAATAAACCATAAGGTAATACAAAATTCCAAAAAATAATAGAAACAAACCAACTATATGCTAATTGAGTCGAAAGGTGAGACCCCAATTCTTTTAGCTTAGCGAACCATAATTCTCTTGTGAAGGGATTGCATCTTTGATAGTTTGATGCGTATGTGTTCCGTATGATGCCCCGTGAACCGAATCCATAGAAGTCAAGTAGAATTTTCATTCCAATAAATATAAGGAGCGGACTTAGTATTCCAGTTATGTCATACAAAAGTAGCCACAGAGCAATTATACCAACCGCATCACCAACTGTAAGGGAAAAAAATAGATTATAAAATTTTTAATAACGTCATATTCGCTGAAACAAATACGTCACGCCCGAAAAGGGAGATGTTTCTATGTTAAGATGACGAAGCCTTTTGAACGGGGGACCTGTATTGAACTAAGAAGCTTTGAAAAATTGTGGCTTACATTGAATTAAACGAGCTGATGTGTGCATCACATGACTTCCTTTTACTCCAATTTAATGTCATTTCCCCATTAATGGCAATTTTAATGTGATTCAATAGTTTACTCTCTAAATGTCACCAACAGTAGCCAACTTGAAACCAGATTTTAAAAAAATCACCAAATTTTTCACCAAGTTGGCGACAACACTTGGCGAAAAAACCACTGGCGATATATCGCCAAGTGTCCACCAAATTATAACACCACTTGAGTTTACATCGAAATTAACTATGATTTCCCCCCCCCCTCAAAAAAGGACCAAAAGACCCTTTTAGAAACACCCGAATGCAACCAAAAGGGAAGGTGCACAATTAGACCTCACTAGGAGTCTACGTACCAAATTTCAACATTCTAGGACATACCGTTCTTGAGTTATGTGACATACATACGCACATACAGACGTCACGAGAAAACTCGTTGTAAATAACTCGGGAATCGTCAAAATGGATATTTCGCTTGTCTATATGTTCTTAGACACTTATCCACGTGTGGTCGAGTCGAAAAAAAAACTCAACATTCATTCGGGGGTGAGTAAAATGGAAATTAAGGTCAATTTTTGAGTGAAATTTTTTTTGCAAATACAATACTTTCTTTTTCGTATAAAAACTTTTTAACAAAAAAAATTGAACCGCCGAAAAAACTGAAAAGCAAAAAATAATAAACCATTTTAATTAAACCTTAATAACTAAGTTCTTAAACTGATGTAAGTATACCTAAGTATATATTTTTGTAATAATTTAGAGTTTTTAATTAACCTTAATAACTCAGTTCTTAAATTAATGTTACCTAAGTAGTTTTGAGTCGGTGCCAAATAAGCTAATTAATTATTTTTGTAAAGCGTGAGGCGCAGCGGTGGCGTATGGCGACACGCCCCTTCGCCGGAAAATGCCGAGCGTTCACGAAGTTAAACCCGAACGTCGTCGAGTGGTCTCGAAACAGAGCCATAGAAGAACAAGGGCTAGCTCGTTCCTTTGATCTTTTCATCCGCCGCGAAGTGGACAGCGAGAGGAGAAAACTCGTTTTTGACGTCATCGGGTACACTCCGCGGGACAATATCCACAGCGTATGCCGAAAGAACTGTAGTATGCCTTAGCTAAAATACAATTTAAGAATTTTTACTCTGTACAAGGGTTGTTTAAGAGGCAGTTGAAGGGGCCGAGGTCACTCCCAGACAAGGCTAAAAATCACTCATTATGAATAAGGATATGAATATTGTTTTCAAGGTTTAATTTTAATTTGGAAATGTCTCATAACATTTGACTAGGGTTTCTTCAGAAATAAGCGCCTGCTCCTGCGCTAAATCTGTTGGCAGGTTATTTTTCCTTCATGTTATGCTAAAGTAGACATAAAAGTCACATTTTTTAGAATCGAAAATATTTGTGTGTAATTATATTTGAAAGTATTGAAAACGCCTTCACGTGCTGATGGCCTAGTTACTGAAAAAGTTCTGGAAACTTAAGCTTTCCTTCAAGATTTTCAGAGCTCAAAACACATCCAAAAAATTAGGAATACAACCTTCCTTTCTGTTTTGAAATGCTTTCTTTAATGGAATACTAACTTTGAAGCTGCTTCAATAAATAATTGGGGGAAGAATTTTAAAAAGTTAAGGTAAAGAGCAAGACAAATTTCATAAAATGTGGTGTACGAAGTTATTTTTTACTGTAGGATTTGGTTCAACCCTGTCACAATGCAACTTAATATTATATATAATGATATTTAATTAGCTTAGTAATGGCACTGCGAGACCGTAATAAATTTCCTTTAACCGTAAAATTACAATGCATTTAGATGCAATGCATGAAATTTCTTTGTAAATATTATTCAATAGATTTAACTTAATTTCTTGAACACTGTATCCCCATGCTTAAAATAATTAATAATTCGCATTGATGCGACAATGACTTAAAGATGGGAGATGGGAGATGGAAAATGAACACTATATCTTGATTATCTCAATCGTATATCTATTTTTGTATAGGAGCTTTTTTTTTTTTCTTTTTTTGTGATCATTTAAAGCTTTCAAATCAGATACATTAGAGCTTTTATGATTGTACAAAAGCTAGGCCATTTAATTGTTCTTCTGTATTGAAAGACCAATTTCCTGACCCATATAAAAATGCTATTGAACTTTTTTTTCAAGTAAGAACATTTGGAAGAATTCAATATTTGAATGAAAAACTTTCTGAGGACAAAAGGTAAGCCGGCAAAAATATTTTTTTTTAATGGTTTTTATCACAGAAATTTTTTTTGTAGAATATTCGGAAAGATTTCATTTATTACTGTAACGTAATGATTTGTAGAATTCAGACGTGAAGAAATTTTTCAGTCTACAAATAAGTTAGCTTTATAAATTTGGTGATAATCATTGAAGATTTAAATTTAGTTTACGTTGCTAAATTTCAATATGTTATTTTTAAATTGAAATGATTAAAATGCTGATTAACAATTTCAGTAAACACCTATTAATCTAAACTTCGCTTTATAAATAAAGAACGTGTTAGCGTAATAACGTATTTTTGTAAGGATGTATTTTTATTTTTTTAACTTTTTCTAATGCAACTTTATATTTCATTCTCTTGAATTCAAAATACAATTTTTACTGTGTTCAAGTATTTTACTTATGAACATTGGTTCAATTTATAGGTTATTTTGCTTAATTCGTTTTAAACAATTTAGATGACATGGATCCTCTATTAGTCCAGGTTAATGAGGTTCTACTTCAGTTTTCAAAAACAACATTTGTTAAGATTCTTGGTCAGAGTTATAGTTACTTCGTAAAAAAAACTTCCTCTAAAAAACATCGGTAGTATTTAGATTCAAATAGGGTATCACGAAATTCCAATATGTTTTAGTTACTCCTTATATCTATCTTATCTCTTTCATTTTCTTTGAGACAAGTTGGAAAAAACATTATAATTATTTTTTAAAGTCTAAACTGACAAAATTATGTACACACAAGAGAAAACTTGACAAGCACAGTAAATTATTTTCATTTCTTTATAAGCTCAATTTTATTGTGAGAAATTTCCGCTTTCTACCCCTTTAAAACACGCATATTGGATAAAGAATATCCAAAACTACACAAGAGAAACTAAAAATTTGTATTGTAGATTTTAATTGTGTTTTTGTTTTTAGTATCGCTTATTAGCTTGTCGATGGGACTCAAAACATTTACCCTTGTATTTCTTTTCTTTTTTTTTTTTTTTTTGAACCTTAACCCTCAAGAAATTTTTAAACATAAAAATCGGAAAAGAGAGTGAAGAATTACGCAAGCAAGCACTATACAAATGTCCCAGATCGAGTGTACCCGGTGACGTCACTGGCACTTTTCCCCTCGTTCCTACTTTCGCGGCGCTAAGACCCAGCCCTTGTTCTTGTATGGCTCTGTCTCGAAAAAGCACGTGTCGAGTATTTGGCTGCTACTGAGCTTTTGCCTCATATAGAACAGTCAAAATGTTTATATCATTGTTCATCATACTGAAGAAGGATTTCTCATCTTGTTAAAAGCTCAAATAAATGGTTTTGTGGGTCATAGTATTATTCAGCGTAAGTATGGCATAA
This sequence comes from Uloborus diversus, assembly GCF_026930045.1. Taxonomy (NCBI): domain Eukaryota; kingdom Metazoa; phylum Arthropoda; class Arachnida; order Araneae; family Uloboridae; genus Uloborus; species Uloborus diversus. The sequence continues at coordinate 61,557,662 of NC_072739.1, read as the reverse complement.
CAACTGTAGCCGTTAATTGCATACATGATCCTGAAGATTTTTCTCACTGGTTGTTTGCCTCTCTCGTGCGAGGTCCCAAAGGCTTCAAAGCTCCAACGAGAGGTACTTTTTGTTGTATACGATCTACTAGTATTCATGATTTAATGATGGCGTGTGGAGGGAGCATTTTTTGAAACATTTATGTTTATCGCCGGACATTTCACATTACATTGCTAATTTTATTTGGTTATTTCTTTAAATTTAGGTAATTTAGGGATCTTTGTTTATTTATTGTTTGGCACCGACTCAAAACTACTTAGGTATACTTACATTAATTTAAGAACTGAGTTATTAAGGTTAATTAAAAACTCTAAATTATTACAAAAATATATACTTAGGTATACTTACATCAGTTTAAGAACTTAGTTATTAAGGTTTAATTAAAATGGTTTATTATTTTTTGCTTTTCAGTTTTTTCGGCGGTTCAATTTTTTTGTTAAAAAGTTTTTATTTTATAATTTTTTGTGGCTATAAGCTACTAATGTGGCTATAATCTGTATGCTTATATTTTTGATTACTTTTAAAATAGCTACCTACCTTACTTTAGCTATTAACATATATATTATATATATATATATATATATATATATATATATATATATATAATCGTATTTTAACAATTATCTGTTGTGTTACATAAATAATTTTAAAAAAGCAGGCTTTATATACTAACATGGGTAGGCCTACAAAAAATGCTGCTCGGATGAGGAAAAGATGTTTAGAAGAATCTATTAATGAGAAAGAAAAAAGGTTGGAAGCAAACAGAAAGAGAATTACATTAACACGTTCACAGGAGAGTTTAGGTCAGCGCGAGGAAAGACTGTCGAGAATGAGAAGCTACAATAACGATAGGTTATTGCAAGAAGGTGATAAGCAGCGCGCTCGTCGTTTAGATATGATAAGAAAGCGACTTTCAAATGAGAGTGAAGAGCAACGCGCTCATCGTTTAGATCTGATAAGAGAGCGACTTTCAAATGAAATTGAGGACGAACGTATGCTGCGTTTGGATGCTGCTCGTAACCGTTCAGCAATGGTGATACTTCACGAATCTTCCGAGGAGAGAACTAATTGTCTGAGCGCCATGCGACAAGCAGCTCGCGAGCGAAGAAACCAGTGTAACGCAGAAAACTTTAAAAATCAATCAATGTTTATGCTGACTTGTCGTGTTCAATATGCAAAAAAAATTTGTATCCTCAGCAACGTAGGAAATTGCAAACTAAAAATTTAGGCTCTATTTTGCCTAACGAACTGGTAGCTTTAGGTAATATAATTACTTGTTCACGATGTTCAAACAATATTAAAAAAACATAAAACTCCACCCCAGGCCTATTGGAACAAAATGTCGGTAACTGCAATACCTACAGAAATTGATGAGTTATCGTAAATTGAGAAACGTTTTATTTGCATAGTGCCATTTCTCTTAAAATAATAAAAGTTCAAAATCGTTTGAACCAAGACTGGTGCAAAGGGCAGGCAATCCTTTTTGCTCAGGATGTGGTCGAGCTGGCGGAATAACTTCCGCTTGAACCTAATCAAACTGGATTAGTGCTCGTAGTAGAAAGTCGTGAAAATTTAGAACATTCTAGGGAGTTTCAAATTGATATAGGTAAACTTCAAGTGGCATTGCAGTGGCTCCTAAAGAATAATGCACTGTATAAAGATGTTCGTGTGCATTTTCCTACTGTGATCGATATTTCTACGATAACACAAATTGCTGACGAATTTGTATTTTGTCATCTATTGTACGTTAGCTTTGTTGTACAAAACTAACTTATTTGGTTTCCGCTGAAAAAAATATATAACTCCAACATTTTCTTATTGTTAGTACTACTGAATCCAACACACATTTCTTCAAATATCTCGAAAACTCATTTCTGCAGATACTGCCGCTTACCTGCCCACGGCAGTACACACAAGAGACATACAGGTCTGAAGCTCATTCATTGTGAGCTTTTTTTTTTTTTTGTAATACCCAACTCAGAATCAAAAAATCTTGGAGTGAACAACTAATCACCCCCTCTCCCCCCCCTTAGGGTAGGAATTTTTCCCTCAAATTTATAGGGGAATTACTTCAGGCTATACCATTTCTAATAAAAAAAGAATATTCAAAATCGGACTATACTGTAAAAAGTTATGTGTGGTCATACATTTAAAAAAAATATATATAAGTGTCGACTTGAGAACCTCCTCCGTTTTTTCGTCGGTTAAAAATAGTATGTCACCATCACTAAACTTCGCCCTATTTTTTCATACTAATCCTGAATATAAAAAATGTTTGACGACTGGCACTGAAAACTAACCCTAATCACAAGTACCAGAGATTGAGAGGTCTACACTGTCGTGTGCAGGTAAAAGGCTATAACTGCAATTTTATCTTTTTTTTTTTTTTTTTTTTTTGCATTTTGTCATCATTGTTTGTACGTTAGCTTTGTTGTACAAACTAACTTATTTGGTTTCCGCTAAAAAAAATATAATTCCAACATTTCCCAGTTGATAGTACTGAATCCAGCGCACAATTCTTCAAATATCTCGAAAACTCATTTCTGCAGATACTGTCGTTTACCTGCTCAAGAGAGTACACACGAGAGACATACAAGTCTGCATCTCATTCATCGTGAGGTTTTTTTTTGGTTGTTATACCCAATTCAGCATCAAAAAATCTTAGTGTGAACTACTAATCGCCCCCCTTTCCCCACCCTTAGGGTAGGATTTTTTCCCTCAAATTTATATAGGAACAACTTCAGGCTATACCCTTTCCAATAAAAAAAAGAATATTCTAAATCGGACTATTCTGTAAAAAGTTATGTGTGGTCATATATAAAAAAAAATCTGAGTGAACAACAAATCTCCCCCTTTTCCCACCCTTAGGGTAGGAATTTTTTCTCCAAATTTATATGAGACAAACTTCAGGGTATAACCTTTCCAATAAAAAAAGAATTATCAAAATCGGACTATTTTGTAAAAAGTTATGTGTGGTCATACATTAAAAATCTGTGAGTGAACAACAAATCAACCCCTTTTTCCCACCCTTAGGTTAGGATTTTTTTTTTTCAAAATTTTTATGGGACCACCTTCGGGGTATACCCTTTCCAATAAAAAAAGAATTATCAAAATCAGACTGTTCTGTAAAAAGTTATGCGTGGTCATACATTAAAAAAATATATATATATATATATACGTGTCGAATTGAGAACCTCCTCCGTTTTTTCGTCGGTTAAAAAAGAAGTAAAATGATTTAAATTTGCGTTGGCCCTGGCAATGAAATAAAAATTAGGTTGCGGAGTCAGAGGAGAAAAGACCGACTTCGAATCCTGAAATTTTAAAACCTTCTACTTCTTTACCACAAAATCTGCCTGCTTCAACTCAACAACAATAGCAAAGCTGCGAACTCGGATTGAAAATGACAGACTCCGATTCATGAAATTGTAAAACCTCCGACTCCCGAATCTGATTTCGTTACCACCAAAAAATTCCCGACTCTTCTGCGATCCTGAGCTCTGATAAAAGCAGCGTAAGAATGGCGCAAGCTGAAATTAATGTTTCGGAAATAGAGTATGCAGAAAGGAATTTTTGGGAGGTTATTTTGTCATACAGTAAAGAAGGTTATTTCTTGAAACTAAAAAAAAAAACAAAACATAAAGCACAATGAGTACAGTCCTATTGCAATTCGTGATTGCGAAAAACATAATTTAAATTCAATGAGTCAAAACTTAAATGATTTTAAAATATGTATTTTTCCCCCTTGCAACAAGTTTTCGACAACACTCGCTTTTGATAAAATAACACTTAACCCAACATTTAAAAATATACCCGTTGAAAACTTCAGAAACGCAACTAAAAATTTAACTCAGAAGAAAGGAAAGTTAAGGGAGAAAAACGACGGAAAAAAAATTTAATTGGAGAAAAAAAAGGAAATTTGAATTTTTGACGCCTTGAATTCAAATTATGTTTTCCACTAGCACGAGTGTGTGTATGCATGCGTGTGCATGTTTGTAGATGTGAGTGTGTAAATGTGTGCCGGGGGGAGGGTATAGACGCCACCGCACAGAAGTGGTAAATAATTCGAAGTTTTAATAATTGAAACTTTAAATAGCGAAAACCGTATGATTGGACGCCTTTTGCTTGGGCAACCATATACTATCGGTTTTGCAAAATCTTTACCTACATTTTTTACTTCCTTTAACAAAAAGGAAAGTATTGTATTCGCGGAAAAAAAAATCATTCAAAAATCGGCCTTAATTTCCATTTTGCTCACCCATGAATGAATGTTGAGGTTTTTTTCCGACCCGACCGCGCGTGCATATATAATGCCTAAGATCGTATGGACACCCAAAATATCCATTTTTGATTTTGCCTGAGAAAATTACAACGAGTTTTCTCGTGACGTCTGTATGTACGGATAAATGTATGTGCGTATGTGTGCATGTGCATATGTATCTCGCATAACTCAAAAACGGTATGCCGTAGAAAGTTGAAATTTGGTAAGTAGACTCCTAGTGGTGTCTAGTTATGCTCCTCCCTTTTTGGTTGCACTCGAATGTAACAAAAGGGGTCTTTTACCCCTTTGTAGGGAGAAATCATTGTTAATTTCGATGCAAACGCAAGTGGTGTAATGATTTGGTGGACGCTTGACGATTTATCGCATAGGCTTTTGGTCGTCAAGTTTTGTCGTCAACTTGGAGACAAATTTGGCAGTTTTTTTTTTCTTTTTTAAAATCTGGTTCAATTCGGTCCCTATTGGCGATAGTTAGAGAGTTAACCATTGAATCACATTAAAATTGCCAATAATGGGGAAATAAATCTGAGGCGTAAATATTTAGTGTTTCATTGCTTACTCCAACGCACCATTATCATTAAATTGGCGTAAAAGAAAGTCATGTGATGCACGCATCAGCTCGTTTTATATTGCTTTTAAGCTTCTTTCCGAGTATGTTAATTATTTTGAAAATGATTTTAAACTTAATTTTTTAATAAAATAAAAATATTTTTGTGTGTTTATGTTTCCTGTAACAGTTTTATACCAGTAATTTGATGACCAACTATTTCGTAACAAAATAAGTAAATACAAAATAAATAAATAAATAACGCCAAGTTTTTTTGAAGGGAAAAAAAATAATAATATCAACGAAAATTTTATAAATAGATTATAGAAAAATAACATTTTTTAATTTTACTCGGTTTTTTTTAAACTTATCTGACACTGATATTAATATCATCGAAAGTGTAAGGGAACTGTTTAAATCTTCCCCTAATGTGTTCACAAGTGCTACCTAAAAATTGCAAAACTAAATAATTCTTCATTCAATAAAAAATAAACATTGTCATAAATTTACTTGAAAGTTCAAACAATAGTTTACAATAACTAAGTTTTATGTTAAACACAAAACCAAGTAGTGGGGCTGTCCTCTACTTGCACCGAGTAATTCAAGCGTACTTTCAGAAATACGAGGTACGATCCAAAAGTTTGGGGACAAGATTCATAAAACTTTAACTTGATTAGTTCACATCACCGAAGCACCTCCACCTTCAAAATAGTCTCCTTGAACGACTATGTACTTCTGCCAACGTTCGTATAACTTTTGGAAGCACTCCTGGAAGCCATTTTTCGCAACCTCCTCTAAGGCCTTCAGCGGTGCAGCTTTAACTTTTTCGTGGTGAAGAAAGCGACGTACTTCCCTGTTGAGGATGCACGCTTCGATTGGATGTCAAACAAAGAACACCACGTTTCGTCAGATTTAGCTTTGGGTGAGATTTACCTATTCCCAGCAGTAAAAAACATTTGCCAGGACGCTGCTTTTTCTTTCGTCAGATGAAGTTAAAGCTGAATCGCAGGAGGTTTTACAGGAAGTTGCGAAAAATGGCTTCCAGGAGTGCTTCCAAAAGTTATACGAAAGTTGGTTGACGTGCATAGTCGCTCAAGGTGACTATTTCGAAGGTGGATGTGCTTCAATGATGTGAACTATTCAGAGTAAGGCTTTATGCAACTTTTCCCCGAACGTTTGAATCGTACTACGAAGATCTGTAAACGTCACTTAGAGTTAATATATAGGTATGTATGTATCTATACTTACGATTCAATATTAGCTTTTCCCAAGAGGAATAGGAGTATTTCTTAACATCATTCTGAAAGGAAAAAAAATGTTAAAGAACGAGTTTTTTTAGTGTGGAAAACAAGAGAGCTCCGGATAGTTGACTTTTTTTATTTTGCTGAAATTTTCAGGATGTGTCTTTTACGTAAAGCTATTGGCTATGCATGTTTTATTACACTTAAAAAAAGTTTTTTCTTAAAAGTTTTGGGAGGTCTCAATTGAACTCCGTTCATTTTTTTCAAAGAAACACATACCAATTTACATTAGCAATACTTTTTACACCAAAAGTGGATTTGACACTGACAAGTATTTCGTGTTTAACAAGATAACACTAATTGTTAAGAAATAAATACTTTGACTCTTTGTGCAGAGATCCTTCAAGATGTTTTGAAAAAAAAAGAATCAATTTCTACCAACCGTTGAAATTTTTTTCCCGCCAACAGTAAATCCCGCAAAGGAAAAAATTTCAGTAAATGCAGACGAAAAACTAATACCTAGAAAGTGCGAGCTATGTGTAGTTTAATTGGTTTTTGGCACACAGAAATACTTGAATCTACAAACAGAACTGTCAAGGTCATTAATTGCTTGCGCCAAAAGTCATTTTGTGTAAAACTTGTTGGGAAAGGTGCCTGAATATAGCAAAAACAAACAATTCAAACAATTCATTAACCTATGACCTGCGGCAACATAAGCAGTAAGTTTCCGCCCCTAAGCTAGGGCTGAAGCAGAACTGCATGCTGAACTAACTCTGCTGCACCGACAGCAGAGTTATGATAGTCAGAGACTGCAGTTTCGCCCTTGTTATGAACTCATCAATCCGGGATAGTCAATAACGAAGGTGGAGGCAGATGCGGAGATGCCACCTCATCAAAGCTGAGTACCAACAAAGTGGTAACTAAAATAAATTTAGAACCCCAGTGAGAGTTCGCATCAATGCAGTGGTGCGGTTCAACTCGTCATTGTTGCCTTCAATTGACGAGTTGAACCACACCATAGCTGTGGACTCTCACTGAAGTAAGTGCGGTTCAACCCATCCATCGGACGAAACTAAGGTCTCTGAATGTCATAACTCGTCTGTCGGTATATTGCTAAGGCGAAATATTCAATTTTCATGGAAAAAAGGCTCTAAACTTGGCAAAAATACTGATATATACTGATATATTGCTCTTTGTTCAATATTTATATTAATATAAAGCAAAATCTATCTTGTTTACATTTGATTTTCAGGCTTGTAAAAGAAATTAAAGTGGCAATCTACGTTACTCTGCCAATGGAGTTGTTTCCTTCTGTCAAAAGTACTACTTTTAGTCACTGAAATTGATGGGGGAAAAAAAAAACATGGAGCGAGAAAAAAAAACTTTCATTTTCCCAACGTTTAATTTTTAATCTGTCCGATTTTGAAAATAAGTCTTTATGACGTCACAACTGATATACTTTGGCGCATCTGTCTACCGCGTTTCCACGTAATGATAACCAAGAAGCGAATTAAATATTGCGCTCCACGCTTGCTATCAACCATATCGTTGCCAGTACACGTGAATAAAGATGCGAATTAAATATTATTCTTTGTGAATTGCATCAGTGAATGGCATTTCATCATTTCTGATGTCATCGGCAGAAGCGTAAACAATGAAAGCGCACCGATTTAAAGTTTTTTTTTTTTTTAATATTAAACTTAGTCAAATGATTTAAAAAATGATCAGATCCTATGTTTTTAAGCATGCTCTTTCAGAAAAAAATACTTTTATAATTTTAAAAACGACCTCATTGACTTTTCGCTCACGCAATTATAAGAGGACTGCATGCGCCTTGCCTCTGTTACATTTAATAATTACGGCATTTTCCCCAAATTTTTATCTGCAGACAAAACACAAAAAAGTTTTACAGCACAAAGAGATTACCCAATGCAACGATGGGGATCGAACCCAAGACCTCCTATAACGCGCACAGGCACGTCCGGTCACCCGTCCGGGGACATTTTAGAGCTCCATTTTAGTCATTTTTAGTAAAAAAAAACTTATGCTACATTTGTATTTTATACCTTTAACGTTCATGATATTAACTGTTAGTTTAACAACTTTGAGGTAACTATTACTTCAACTTTTGACACAAACCTTAGACTGATAATATGTAAGTAGTATTAATCACACTAAGTTGTTATGTCAATCGCTTAGTCCACTTCTAACTCAAAAAATTTACTATTTTTTATAAAATGAAACATATTTAGTTATGTTTCAGTTTGCATCAGTTTATAAAACTATGAGATATATATATATATATATAGCTCTACGTGGTAACAAATTATTTTAATTGGGAACAATAGGAATTTGCATGATGCAGTGAGTAATTATAGAATATTATGAGGACGTTAGATTCTGTTTTAATGTATCTTTTGAATTTTTATTGCAAAAGTTTTTTGTTTTGCTTTAAAATATTTTTTTTTGAAACTGGGTTTATTGAATTATTCTGCTTGTATTCTCCATTCCAACAAAAATGTTTGTAGAGAACCTAAGAACTTTAGAAAAACATGTTTTCGAAGTTTCAACGTTTTGACTCTTGATTAATGGTTAGTTAGAAAAAGAAGAAATGAAATATTTAGATAAAATGTCAATGAATATGACTCACAAATGAAATTCACTGATATAATTTTGATAATGAAGAGCCCTTTCAACACAAAAAGGTACTACAGTCAGACTCTGGTAAAAAGATCTCCGATTATGTTGACGCTCAAACGATTCCATGAACGCTTTAATTGGGAGTATGAGTTGCCGAATACGGGGGAGTGGGGCTGTTGGTGTTGTGCCAATCAAATAATTTCTTCTTACTGAACCTTAACAGAAATAGACTCGTCCAAAGTCGAAGATCTTTTTACCAGAGCCTGACAGTATGCCTAGCAAAATTAAACAAATAAAAAAATGCATAAGTTTACTATTATTTTTTTCACTTCTCAAATTTCCGAAACTTACCCTAATGGCAGGAGTTTCGACGTGGTAGTTTCTAACCCGTTGGTTCCCTGAGTAAACACAGGGGGCATTCATTTGGTCGCTTGCGTTGTAAACACTGCTCCACGCTTCAACTCTAGGAACGTAAACTCCTGTTATTTGGCAGCTTTCAATTTTCCAAGAAATCTGAAAACACACAACGCAATGCAATGTTTTAAAAAGCCATCAACATCACAGAGTTCAAAATTATTTCGTTCACACACGTACACACTCGTAATGTACGCATATAAAGACCGACAAAAATAGCAAAATCTCAGGTGCCAGGGGAAACAGGTTCCAGATAAATTATTTTTCAAAAGAACAGAAGTAATGCGCACGGCTGCGGAGTTAGGAAGGAAAATGATCGACTCCGACTTCTGGAATTTTAGATAATTCAACTCCTACACCTTTACCCCAAAATCAGTCCGACTCATTCCGCCTCTCGAAAGCATTAGCAGAGTTGCGGACTTGGAGGGAAATGACTGACTCCTACTCAGACTCCAACTCTTGGAATTTCATACCTTCGACTCCGGACTCCGACTCTTTTACCTCAAAATCAGTTCGACTTCAACTTCTTCGACTCCGACTCTTCAGCCCTAGTTACACGCTACTACTTGTTAAGATTATGTTTTTCCCCAGGTCGTACAATTTCATTAAACGTTTTTATTAGAATCATTCGCATAAATGTGTAAAGAAATTTATGGCTTACTATTTAAGGAAGTCCAAAAGTTTCCAAAAGATTTTCCGACACTTCATCTAATGTTTCACTAATTCTCGTTGGTCAAGCCCAAGAACTAACAACGGACGCGAGTAGGAAGTTTTAAACAGTAAACCCAAGCTCTCAGCAGACATCACGTGACGAGTGACGGAACTCCGGAACCGGACAACTCTCACCTCCCCACCCTCCGCAGTGCGCCTAAAATGGAGATAAATTCTGATGCAATTAACTTCAGAAAAAAGGACTTTATGAGTCACGCTTTCTAGAGAACGAAAACAAATTTCAGTTTGAGTTTACTGTTTTCGTAAAGTTAAAAGATATATAAATAAAACCGAATTTGAAGTTAATACAGTTGAACTCGTTGACCAAAGAGTAAAAGATAAAATATTTTTTCATCATTTACTACCGTTTCAGACCAGAACTTCAACATATTTTTTATATTTTTACACCATGAAGACTTTGAAATTCATATAATCTTTCGAGACGTTGTAAGATGTGTTTTTGAACTTCAGAGACTTCAGCTGATATTTTCGAAATTCGGGAGAGGGGTCAACCGCCCTCCCCCGCACTTTTTATGATTTATATTTATTATACTTTCCAATTTAGAATTCAAAACTAAAAATTACAAAAAAAGCAGAAGTGTTAAAATTTTCAGAACAAAATTATTTGTTTTACTTTGTGTATCTGTTTAGAAAACATTATTTAGCATAAGCAATAATTTTTAGTTTATGTATTCATTTTTTAACCGACTTCAAAAAGGAGGCGGTTATCAGTTTATATGTATGTTTTTTTTTTGTCCACTCACAGCGTCTCACCTAGTGAACCGATTTTGATGATTCTTTTTTTAATGGATAGGGGATGGCTCAACTTAGGTCCCATTATTTTGTTTGACCATATTTGTTCTTTAGAAAAAAGTCATGGGCAAAAAACAGTAAATTTTATGCAATTTCCCTATTAAATGATATTGTAGCGAAGTTTGCACTTTTCATCCGTGTGTCGCGAAGGTCGTTTGGCCGCGAACATATGAAAAATACTTGAGTATAAAATAAAACTCTTTTATTTACAATTTAAAAACATAGACGTCGTACATCCTGCCACTAGCAGGCATGCAAGTAGGAGACAGAATCTATCAAATAAGCGATTCGCTTATAAATAAATGTTTTTGCTGTTGCCACTCACTCGGTGGCTAATCTTTCCAGGATAAAGTAAAATTACATGCAAATTCGACTGAATATGCAAAAATAATAAGTCCTCTACAATACTCCCCTCTGAGTCTCGAACAGTTAGGGAGAGACGAATCTATCGGGAAAGCGAACTTGTCGTCCAGAACGCGTCGTCACTGGACCAGGAGTCGGAGTTGAAATATCCGGGCACAAATCCTGGTTAAGTAAATATGCCGGCTTTAACCTGTCAATAGAAACAGTCTTATCCAAACCTTTCACGGATATTACAAAGTCCTTGACCATCCGTTTCACCACAGGGAAGGGTCCGTCATACTGCGGCTGAAGAGGTCGTCGCACCGCGTCATGTCGCAAAAAGACGTGGGTACACGAGTCCAAATCCTTGTGGATGAAAACGCTAGGAATACCATGTCGTGACGCTGGGGTCGGACGAAGCGATCCAATTATCCCTTGCAGATGCTGCAGAAAAGTCGGACTCAGAACCGGCAGTTTCGATTCCATGACGAAATCTCCAGGCAAACGAAGTGTCTCACCGTAGACGAGCTCGGCGACTGAAGACGCTAAATCTTCCCTGTAGACTGTTCTCAATCCGAGAAGCACTGAGGGTAGGGCATCTACCCATGCCGTACTTGAAACACAACTGATGGCTTGTTTTAAAGGACGGTGCAGCCTTTCAACCATGCCATTGCATTTCGGATTGTAAGCTGACGTTCTACTTAGTTTAATTCCGAACAAATTTGCAAACGATTTAAATAGTGAGGATTCAAATTGTCTGCCCTGGTCACAAGAAATGACTGAAGGAACACCGAAACGAGCAATCCAAGAAAAATATATAGCTTTAGCTACAGTTTCTGCTGATATATCGGCTATCGGAGTAACCTCCGGCCAACGCGTAAAGCGATCAACAATTGTCACGCAATAAGTATATCCCCGACAAATTGATAAGGGCCCTATCAAATCGACATGAATATGTTTGAATCTTCCGTCAGGAAGTGGGAAGTTGCCATATGGGGATTTTGTATGCCGGTGAACCTTAGTTCGCTGACATTCTAAACAAGCCTGACAATATAATTTTATTTCTGCTTTCATACCTAGCCAAACATATTTTGCTGCTATTAATTTTGTCGTAGCGCGTATACCAGGATGAGACAAATTATGATACGAATCAAATACCTTTTTACGAAAAGAGTCGGGAACAATAGGTCTAATGTTTGAAGTTGAAATATCACAAAGTAAAAATCTATCCGAATTCGGAACCGGAAATTTTTTAATTTGCAGCGATCGACTTTCACTTGCGTCATTCAATTTTTTTAAAAGCTTCGAATCTTCCAACTGTGCGTTCGCTAACGATTCCATATCAACAGTAGAGGGGATGGAAATTTCTTCGATTCGTGAAAGCGTATCTGCCACGATATTTTCTTTTCCCTCGATGAAACGAATGTCAGTAGAAAATTGTGAAATGAAATCAAGTTGGCGTAAACGCCGGGGGGAAGCTTTAGAATCGTTTTTTTTGACTAAACGCAAAAGTGAGAGGTTTGTGATCTGTATAGATCACAAATGGGCGTGCTTCTAACATATATCTGAAATGTATTATTGCGCTATATACCGCTAATAGTTCTCGATCATAGGTTGAATACTTTTGTTGCGTTGAAGTTATTTTACGCGAAAAGAAACCTAATGGTTTGAGACCTTGGGGAGTTACCTCATGCAGAGCCGCACCCATTGCAAAATCACTACAATCTGTTATTAATGCTAATTTTGCATCTATTGACGGGTAATGCAAAAGCGTAGCACTAGTCAACAATTCCTTACATTTGTTAAAAGCTGCAATTGCTTCTTCTGATAAACTAATTTCAGTTTTAGCTTTCTTATTTTTCCCTTTTAGATATTCATTTAAAGGAATTTGTATGCCTGCAATTTTTGGCAAGAAACTATGATAAAAATTCAACATTCCAAGAAAAGTTCGCAAACTCTTTACTGTTTTTGGCAATTTAAATTCTGAAATTGCTTTGACGCGATCCGGTAAAGGTTTGAAGCCAGATTCATTTATTGAATGCCCAAGAAAATCTACCTGTGATACCCCAAATACGCAGTTTGCAACATTAATTTTAATCCCGTAATCTTTGAAACGTTGAAAAAGAATTCTGAGGTGTTTTTCATGTTCTTTTTGATCTGCACTAGCCACCAAAACATCATCCAAATATACAAAGCAGAAATTAAGGCCACGTACCACTTCGTGCATAAATCGCATGAACGTCTGATTGGCCCCCGATAATCCGAAATTCATGTACGGAAATTCGAATAATCCGAACGGAGTTATAATAGCAGTTTTGCATACGTCTTCCGGATTTACCGGGATATGGTGGTACGCTTTTAACAAATCAAGTTTAGAAAATATTTTTGCACCATGAAGTTGCTGTGCAAAATCTTTTAAATATGGAACAGGGTATCTATCCTGACGCGTTATTTTATTTAACAACCTGTAATCCCCAGTCGGACGCCAGTCCCCGGACTTTTTTGGAACCATATGTAGAGGGCTGGACCAATTGCTACGAGAAGGTCTGCAAATGCCACGCTCTAACATATACTCAAATTCCTTCTTCGCAATTTTAAGTTGAGCTGGATGTAAACGGCGTGCTCGCGCTTGCACCGGGGGACCAGTTGTTTGAATATAATGCAATGTATTATGCTTTATTTCACTTTGCAACCCTGCAGCGGGCTGAGTAATAATTTTAAATTCATACAACAATTTATGAAATTTAGAACTTCCAGAAATACTTTTTATTGCCGGTATCGAAGAATTTAAAGTACGACCATTTGAGGTTAGCGATGTGAGTGGGTCAATAAGAGATTTTCGTTTAATGTCAACAATTAGGCTATAGTTTTCCAAAAAATCAGCACCAATTATTGGTTTACTGACATCTGCAACTATAAAATGCCATGTGAATTTCCTTCGTAACCCGAAATCTACCGCTAGCAATTTTGTGCCGTAAGTCTTAATATTTGTATTATTCGCAGCGGAAAGAACAAGATTGCTTACTTTATGACTTTTAAAATGAAATCGAGGCACGCAGCTGACATCACTACCTGTATCAACCAGAAAACTTGAACCTGTATTTACATCATTAATGAAAAGTCGGCGATTTAAATATTTCTGTACGGTTGACGCCGCATCAACTGACAGCTTTACTCGTTTTTTTTCTGGTTATAACTACATGGGGGTCTACACTTTGTTGCGTTATCCGAAAAAGTCTTATGGTACCAGCAACAATTTTCAGAATTATCCGAGTTACGATAAAAACTTTTACTTCTTGACCGAGATTTAGAAAACCTCCGAATTTTACTCCGGGATCTGCGAACAGATAATTTCTGAACCTGCTCAGTTAAACCCTCAATTAGGTTTTCCAAACGAGAAATTCTAGAATTTTCAGCTTGCGAGGAGGGAGAATTCACCACAGATACTGATGGAAGAGTCACTATCTCAGAAATTTTATCAGCCATAAGAGCTAACTGCGATAAACTTTCAGCACTAATTGCGAGGATAGCCTGCATATTTGAAGGAAGGTGACTTAACCATAAATTTTTCAAAAAACTATCATCTAGTTTATGGTTACTTAATTCCCGCATATCATGCAACAGCTGTGAAGGTTTTTTATCCCTTAGAGTTAAGTCCTGTAACAAGGTTTTAATTTTCTTATTTTCAGAATGCTCAAACTGTTCAATTAATTTTTCTTTTAACTTAGTATACGGATTTTCCTCTGGCGGCGAATAAACTATTTCCGAAACATAAGTTAAATATTCAGAATCAATAGAAGCAATTAAACGGCTATATTTCGTTTGCTCAGTGGTTATATTTGCTATCGAAAAATTTGCTTCTAGTTGAGCAAAATACAGTTTGACATTTAAAGGCGAAAAAATCTGCATTTTCATACCAATCCTATCAACGCTAGTCTCCACTTTGGATTCAGTCATTTTACTACAAGTAACCAAGACAAACAAAATGTAAAATCACTCACGTTGGTTGTCCGCATTCAATCCTATAATAGGTCACCACTGTCGCGAAGGTCGTTTGGCCGCGAACATATGAAAAATACTTGAGTATAAAATAAAACTCTTTTATTTACAATTTAAAAACATAGACGTCGTACATCCTGCCACTAGCAGGCATGCAAGTAGGAGACAGAATCTATCAAATAAGCGATTCGCTTATAAATAAATGTTTTTGCTGTTGCCACTCACTCGGTGGCTAATCTTTCCAGGATAAAGTAAAATTACATGCAAATTCGACTGAATATGCAAAAATAATAAGTCCTCTACACGTGGATAACGGTGGCTCAGTGGTAGAATTCTCGCCTCTCACACGAGCGACCCGGGTTCAAATCCCGACTAGGACAAGGTGAATTTTACTAAAATTTCGTTTCTACTGTTTCCCGTATTTTCTCGAATGTTCTATTAATTTCTGTATCTTTCCAAGTCTGGAAAGTTCCAGCACTTTCTCAAGTTGTATATAAGGAGATGTAACGTTCATTCGTGGTTCTGAATAAAGATCTCGAGTTGAGCCTAACGAGTATTCGCTTCATTTGGCTTTCACATTGTCTTCGCTAGCTTCATCTACGCGACAATATGAAACTCATTGTTATAAAAGGTTGGTGCCATATAACAGTAACATTAATAGTAATTGTAATGATAATTTTGAATGAAGGCTTCTCTGAAGCAAGCATCAAATTTCTTCAAGGGATATTTCGATAATGGGGAATCTGTCGCTGTTGACTCATTTTTGGCGTAAATAATTTTAATTTAGTAACCCTGCTGATTTATAGTAACCCTATGTGAATTATCAAAATCTTCCTTTCTTCAGTGCTATTGCTCCATACTAGGGGTAAACCTAACCTGGAAGCGAGATGATGCAGTGTTTAGGATCTGCTTAGCCTTCACAATGCTGCCATTAGGTTTGCCTCAACTACTCTGTAGTATTTTTATCGTTATCATCTATGCCGATAACAGATGATCGGGGCTAAGTAAGAAAATACAGGATTGCAGCATGAGCAACTTACATGCTGTGGAATGTAAATTAGTTAGGAAAAACGCAATACTCAAATGGTTATAAATAAATTAACTACGCATGATTTCCAGAGAGGAACAAAGATGTTTTTAGTGCCAATCGCTTAAAGTTTAACGCGTGTCAATAGTTTTTTTTTTTTTTTTTTTTTTTAGTATGGAGCATTTTTAAGAAAAAAATGTGAAGTTTCGTGATGGTAACTTCTTACTATTTCTGAAATACCTACATTTACACTAAAAAGAATGAAATAAAAAGAAATTTAAAAAAAAATAGAACCGACTTCAAAATTGCTCTAAAAAGTGAAAAATAATTTTATTCTTTAAACACCATCGATAATGCTTTTAAACATAATTTTTGAAGTTGGCGCAAAAACGATAGATAAAATCATTCACAGCCATAACTCAAATACAACTATAAATTTAACCAGGCCCAGTTTCTTCACTATCACATACATTATGCATTGATGACAGCATATTTGAATAACGATATAAATGTTTCGTTCCTAACTTTGGATGCTTTTCTGAAAAAGAATATGAACGAAGCATGGTTACACTGGATTTTACGTTTTGTTTTTGCGCCAACTTCAAAAATTATGTTTAAAAGCATTATCGATGGTGTTTAAAGAATAAAATTATTTTTCACTTTTTAGAGCAATTTTGAAGTCGGATCTATTTTTTTTTTCAAAATTTTTTTATTAGGTATAGTAAATCAACTGTTTTACTAAAACAAGCCATACTAGTTTATTAAAATTATTACTAAGTGTTTGTGACACCTCGAATTACTACACGATAAATAATGTAACTCTAAGTGTTTCTTCAGGGAAAGTTATTCTGTACAAAATTTTAAGAAAAACGTGAGTTAAGTTGTTAGACTTGCATCTGTTCCCACTTATCTGCTTCAATATTCTCAAAACCAGCCCGAACAAAATTTTTTTCTTTTTTTCATTTTTTGCTTTCGGTAAAAGTCCCATGCCTTTTAGTTGTCTTCCCCTTCCCCCCTACAACACTTAGAAGCCCTAACTCCCGCGGTGTCTCAGACATTTCGCCTCCGCAAAAACTGGCCTCCGAATTTAATGAATGAGTAACTCCCCATGGGCTGGGTTGGGTGTTAATCAAACCCACGGGGGGTGAACTAGGGACAGTTGCGGGATATTTTCCCCTAAATTTTTCCTTACCCGACTCTTTTTCCCCTACGCATCAAAACAGCCCTAAAAAGGGTTGGCAAAAGAGAAAAGTTGTTTCCACACAAGCATTAGATTACCCCCTCCCCCTTCCCCCGAATGTAGAATGATATCAATTTCGTAGGGGTTGACATTACTGTAGCTTTATCAGTATGAATTTTGCTGGCAAAAAGAAAATAAACGTAAGTAGAATTTATTTTGAGTTCATTACGGTGCAATACATGCACACATTTTTGAATGTCGTCTTAATTTTGAAAGAAGAAAAAAAAATCGCTTTTGAAATCATCAATTTCAGAAACAACCTTTTATTATTATCATTTTACCAGTTTCAAAAATCATTGTTGATAAAACCGTGGTAAAACTTGTAGGAAAAGCGTAAAAATATCTCTTTTTGACAAAGCTGAGATTAGAATCGCGATTTATAGACCGACTAATAGATCGTTATCACCAGGGGTCTAGCTGTCTAGCAATTTTGCCACCCTCGGCGAAAACGGGAGACGCCGCCCCCTCTCCAAATTAAAAAAAAAATGTCGTTTTTTTTTTTTTTTTTTTTTTTTTTTTTTGTCTTAAAAAGCCTCATTCTACTATTTAAATTATCATATTTCTTGAGAACAGCAAGGACATTGGAAGTGCACTGTATTTCTAATAGCAAAAATGATAGCCGAGCGATACTAATTGACGAATGTTTGACGAATTTTTTTGGAATAACCATTAACCTTAATGAGAAACTTATTGCTCTGGCTGGTACAGAATTCGGAAAGTCGGATTACTTTGTAACAATTTTTATCCCCCCCCCCCTAGTGATTTGATTTGTATTATTAATTCAACCTCCCGATCAGAGGTCTATAAAAATACAGTCAGGTGGAAAAAAAAGCGGATTCTGAATAGGGATTATGCAAAAAAAAAAAAAAAAAAAACAGCAATATATTAACAATAATGACAACTGAAGCAATATGCCTACATTCTTTCAAAAAAACATTTACAATTTCAAAATCTTCAAATGCTTTGAAAAATCGTCTATTGAAATATGATTAAAAGAAAAAAAAATCTTCCACCTACAATTTTACTTTATCAAGATTCTTTCACTATATTGAATAAATAATTTAAATTTATATCATTTGTTAATGCCTTAGAAATATATATTAATGTAATGATTTCTATTAAAGTTTCCTGATGGAATGTTTGCTGCAAACTGACCAGAATCATTATACATATATAGATAAAATAGAGCTTCTGAAATATAAAAATAGAAATAAAAAAAAATGAATGCTGTATCTTATGTCTCAGTAATTCAATGCGCATGCTAAGGACGTGTTAAGGCGCCATTCCATGAATAAATGGACAATTTGTCCCGCACATGTCATGTCATATGTTTTACATCAAATAGTAATTTCAAAGGATGATCAACACAATTCTGTTGAAATTGTTGCCAAAAAACTTTGTTCATTTCCTTTGAATTTCAGTACTTTTTAACAAAATACATGAGCTGTCACTAAAGGTATAAAATGACTGCTTTTAAGCAGAAGTGCCCGAGCACGTAAAAACTAAATGGCAACAAGAAAAATAATGTATAATAGTTTTAAAAAACTAAATGAGCACGCTCTTGAAGCAAAATGAACTAAAAAGTAAAAAAAATTAAAAATTAATTTGAATTTTGACATCTGGAATTCAAATTATGTTTTCGCAATCACGAGTGTGTGTGTCTGTTTATGTATGTGTGGGGGGGTATGTGTGTTTGTGTGTAGGGGGTATGTGTATGCGTGTGTATAGTGTTTGTGTATGTGTGTGTAGGTGTATGTGTGTGTAGGTGTATGTGTGTGTAGGTGTATGTGTGTGTATGTGTTTGTGTGCGTGTGTGTAGTTGTGTATGTATGCACGTGTGTGTACTACATGGATGCAACCTGGAGACGGCTTTCGCTATAGAAGCAGCATCGTGAGGAACCGGTCGACGGTGATGGTGCGGAGGGTGGCGGTGGGAAAATAAAATGATAGGATGCCAAAAACAGTCAAATGAAAGCAATAAGCAATCGTGATTGCTCAAAAATAACCTTTGAATGTCAGGTATGTTCAGCAGCAAGAGGATGCCCCACTGTTTACGACGTTTTTTTAAAAAATTAGCTTAAAATAATAGATGTAAAATAACTGATCAAGCATTTAACTTTAATGTAAAAAAGGCGTAGCGTGCTCACAATTTAAATTTTTGCAGGGGGGGGGGACATCCTAAATAGAATATTTGTGAAATTCATATTTATATTACTTTAAAAATTTGACATACAGTTTAATAAAAGCATTGTTCAACAACAACCTGGCACACAAACATTTTCTTTAATTATAACCCATGTTGTGGGAGGGGGGGGGGTGCCATTCCTGGAATTGTTCAAAGTTTATTTGCAAATCATAGTTTGTTATGGAAAAAAAAAATAAGAAAAGTTTCAGTTTGAACTTTGAGTATTTGAATTACCTTTTATACTGCACATTAATTTTGGTGAAATAATACAAGAAGAAAACAATAGGACAAAATAAATGAATAAATAGTGTATTTCTGCGAACAATAAAAATTTGTTTGAAAAAAAAAGAAAACTAGAGTAAGTGAATGAATTTAAATGCACTGCCTAGGAAGGGACATTTACCCCCCCCCCCCCCGCCCTCATTGCCCATGTGTATGCCGGATTTCAGGCTAGCCTATTAGTTTTAACTGAAATTTGATAAAGCGGTAAAATAATAATTTTACCGCTACTATCATGACGTATACAGTATAAAACATAACAATTTTTTCCTAACATGTGACGGATACGTTTTCTTTAGCTATTAACGAATTGTATCTCAAGTTCAAATTATGTATGTTGCGCTCACGGAACAGAAGTGACACATCTGAAAAATTTGAAAAAATGTTCTAATCATTGATTTAAAATGTAAACTTAATGCTCTTTCTTACCACAAAATTCGCAAGGTGTGTGGTGACGTATCAAAGGCATCAGAAGTGACACACACTATTACAATTTCATAGTTTGGCAGAAGACAGTTCATACTTCAAATATACAATACGTATTACTTTAGACTAAAAAAAAAAAAAAAAAACAGCATATAAATATATAATATAATAAATTTTTTACGCAAATTTCAGTGAGTGGTCTCATATGACCAAAGGGCAGGACGGACTTGATTATCCAAGAGGGTGCCAACCTAGACTCCTCTCTATCGCAAGGGGCAAAAAGTTTGAAGGAGAAAAAAAAAAAAAGACATGTGACCCCCACTTCCCCCAATCAACTCAAATTCTAATTTGAATTCTGAAACTTTGAATTCAAATTATGTTTTTCGCAATCACGAGTTGCGACAAGACCCTACTCATTGGAGTTATTGTTTCTAGAAACGGCTCCCCTCTCCAAGCATATCCCTCCTCCTGGTTGGTTACGTGTGTAGAGTTGAGTGTGTGTAGGCTTAAGTGGGGTGTGCACGTAGGTGTGTGTGTATGCGTGTAAAGGCGCGCGCGTGTGTGAGTGTGTATGTGTATGGGCATGTGTGTGTAGGACATGGACACCACCGTCCAGCGGAAGTGGATTCTGGGGGACAGTGCTCAGGACTAGCGGAGCCGCGCCGGTGGGCGGTGGTGTTGCAGAGGTCCCTGGTTCAAGCTGAAAAAGAAACCACAATATCAAGGACGGTCAAGTGAGAAAAATAAATAATCGTAATTGCTCAAAAAAAAAAAAAAAAAAAAAAAAAAAATGAAGGTGCATATGTTTGAGAGCGAAAAAAAAAAAAAAAGAGAGAAGGTGCACAAGTGAGTGTGAAAAAGCAATAAAAGAAGGGGAAAAAACTGGAAGCACACTGGTTCGAGGGTGCGAACGAAAAAAAAAATAAGTAAATAAAATTTAAAAAACTAAAATAAAAAAAGATAATTTTAAAAATTTAAATAAATTAATAAAATCAAATTAAATAAATAAAAATAAAATAATATTAAATAAACAAAAATAAAACAATAAAAGTAAATTAAATAAAGAAAAATAAATAAATAAATAAAAACAAAGCCGCACAAGTTCGAGAGCGCAAGGGTACACAGGAGGGAAAGCGCACCATCCCGCGGGCCGTGAGCTGGGAGGAACGGTGATTAGGAAATGCACACCGACCGCACATTAAAGTAACTAGCCCTATCTTTGCAGCAGTAGTTTAAAAATTAAAATGCAAGAAAATTGACGTCAGTTGAACGAGCTCAAGGTTCCAAGAGCTTCGAATAATCGAGGTTCTACCATAGTTCTAAAAAAGGCGTTTTACTTTTTTAAATGAGCATGTCCTTTAAGGCGAATTAAGTGACACACAAAACAATGCATAACAATGCAAAGGTTCTACTTTAAGTTAAAAAGCTGTAATTTGAACAAGAACGCAACACTGTGAAAAGCTTAAAATTTTAAAATATAGTCAGGCGCCCCGAACTTAACTTTTTGGGATGGTAAAAAATTGTCGAATGAAACCTCTATATTTACCGATTAATGAAACACGGGTGTTTGCACACACTTTGTATATATATCTATAGAAATGGGACATTCGAGCATTTAAAAATGGCAATATTGTAATTCTGTCCCCAAATTTGACGAATCGTCTTTTGCGAGGTCATAGACTCCAGTGACCTCCCATCGGTTGCCTCGGAATATAGCTTATAAACTTATTTTTATGTTCAAAAGTTCTAGTAGCACTAGTGCATTATATCTGAAGTAAAAGTTTGATTTCCTGTTGACGTAAATATAAAACTTTTGACCGGCAAGCGTTTCGTGTTTGTATCTTCAAATGTTTGTTTTTATTAGTTTATTTGAAGTGCTTCATTGATGATTTTTTTTAAATTTCAATTTTAGTACAACTAGGGTATGTGCTCCAGTAGTCGGCCATTTTCCAGTAGTAGGCCACAAGGACATAAAACCGCTTATAAATGGAATATGTATAACTCAAAATCGGATATGATGCATTCCTCACTCTCTCTACATTCCTCTACATACCTATCCTCAATGATCATTCAATAACATTGAAGTTGTAAGCACTCTCTATTAAGTTGCAATGATTTATTTCATTTTAATTGGTGTGCCCATCATCCTAGTTTGCGATTCTGCTTATTACTTTGTTAAGAAGACATATAATCTTTAAATGGTAAGTACCCTTCTTTTTTTCGTTCTCCTGTAAATTTGCTGTTACATATGTTTTAATGGATTTGGATTGTATAGCATACCGTTTCAATTAAAAAATAAACTCCTTCGAAGATTCAATTATTCTTTGAGGGGTGGCCGACTACTGGGAATTAAGTTTCTATGCATTTACAATAGTCGGGCATGGCAGATTGACCATTGGTTCTATACTGTTTGGTTGATCTACCCAGTAGTCGATCGCGTACTTACTATGGATTTTTTAATATCCATTTAATAGTAATTAAAATAAAGTATTGATACAGCAAAAATTTAGCTTTTTTGTGTAAAAATTTCCTTTCTAACGTTGTTTTTTCAAAAGAAAATTTTTAAAATTTATGCCTTAACTCTTTTTGATTAAAAGAGTCATTTCATCATTTTACTGCTTCTAATGTTGATTCTAGTTTAAAATTCTCAAAACAGGGTTGAACACAGGTAGTAAATTCAATCCGTCGGCGTCGTTGCGTTTAGAATAAAAGTTCTAATACTCATTACCAAATGGTAATTTATCGAGATTTTGTTAAAAATCAAATCATGATACGTTGATGAAATTGATAAAACAATTGATCTGATTGCAATTAGTATTTAATCGTCAATTAATAAACATTCTCATTGTAAGGAATTAATATAAAATACTTCAATAGTTACGTTAGCTCAAATTACTTCAATGAGCGTTAAACATGTTATTATACTTTTTATTCTCATTTTGCTGTGAACTATTTGCTTCACCGAAGGTGCAAAAAACCTATATTCTACTTGGACTAGTTATTCCAACTGTTGGTATCACTTTTTATTAGTGCTTCTGACGAGACATTTAATTCATTGGGTTTTCTTCACAAGAAAATCAATATTTACTTCTTGTATAAAATATAAAATTAAAATGTAAAATCTTGTTTAAAATGTCTTGGTTAAAATGTTTGTTGCTGAATTTGTTTAAAAAAAAAAAAAAAACATGCTTTCAATGTTGTATTACGTTGCTACCCACTCCATTTTAGTTTAATCATTGTTTACTAATGTTCTTGTTGAAAGCTGAAAGATAGTTTTCATAACATCCCACATTTCTCAATTTCAATTTATCCACATAGAGTCCCGACATTTGGGCAATCAAGGGAGGGGGGAAGTGGAAGTTGACCCTCTGTATTTCCAAAACATTATTTGAATATGCATTTTTGCTTTATTATTTTCTATGAAATGCATTGAATTCATATTCTTTGTCACCCCCCCCCCCCCGGCCCAGATAAACTTAGAAAATACTGACCTACCAACATAATTCGTCTTACTCAGTTCGTTCACAATAAAAATACCTTTTTTTGTGATAAACTTCGTTTTAGATGTGCCAAAGATTGCCAATATCTTTTAAGTGCTTTTCGAACGGATTTTTACTTGCTTTGTTTTGACGTGAAATTGTTTCCAAAACCAATTTTAATTCTATGTTTCACATGTGGAAGTTACGTTCTAATGATCATGGACCAGTCAAGTATCAATCATATCGATCATTAATTCACTCTTTATCGATCATGAATTCTATCAACTCTTTTACCCAGTCCTTTTCTTAGCATACACAGTTAATACAGAAACGTATCGTGTCAGGAAGGGAGGTAGTGGGGAGGGGGAGAATCCACGTTCAGGTTTTCAAAGTTCCTTTCCCAAAAAACCCGGGACTTTTCCATTATTTAATTTCAATTTTTGGAGTATATGATACTACTTTAGTACGTGTTTCAGAAGATAAATAATAAAAAATGTTTTACATGTGATGAATATCCAAACTGGTTGCAAATTGAAAAATAATATGAACATAGATGTTATGAAGACATCAAGAATGCAGAATTCTTTAGTAATTATTGAAATAATTAATTTTGAAAGTACAATGCTGTGCTGTAAGTTTCGCATTAAAGTTTGTTTAAATTTATTCACTCATATCCCATAAGAATAATGAAAATGAAGCTACCGACTACTGGGCTCATGCATGGCCGAGCACTGGATTTCTCTGGCAGACAACTGGAGCATTTTCTCGTGTTAACAATAAGTCAGATTTTATTATAAAAACGTTTTTATTTCTGAAACAATTTAGGGAATCATTATCAGAAAGGTATAGCCTAAAGCCTCACATTGTTTTTGTTGTTGTATTGATTGCTGAAATTTATAGGTTAACAAAAACAGCAATCGCTCTCTTAAATGGCCGACTACTGGTGCTGTTACCCTACTACTTTACTAGAAACATAAGGATTTACATGTTAAGTAATGACATCCTGTGTAACACAAAAGATAATCGTAAACAAAATCCAATGTTCTAATTACTTTAAATACGTTCAAGAAAAGAGTCGACTGCTTTTTAAATGTAATTCAATTTTTACAAAATGTTCCAAAACTATAATACACACAACAAAATGTTCAAAATCACAACAACTACTCGAATTTTTGCTATAAAGCAATTGCTACAACTTTGCAACTAAAACTAATTACAAAGCCAACATCAACGAATATCAGGATACGAATTACGAAGTCAAAAGGAACGCCATTATTTTGCACATATTATAGATGATTAAAAAAAAAGCTACATTTTAAGGAAAAAGGAATGAATAAATACATAACTAGTACTTATCTAAAACTTGAACTATAGTTGGTTGTCCTATCTCAATAAACAAAAAATCCACAAACTAGCTGGATCATTCCACGTCAAATCGCCTAAATTAAATAGTCGGCCGTGCCGTCATGTCTCCGATTTTGTAAGTTATTTTTTGACGCATAGATATCTATGAGGTGAGCCCAAATTAATTTTTTAGCTATTTTGAACAAAAATTACGCTCAGGAGATTTTTTTCAAAAATTCGATTTTTGATCATTTTTTGGAGTCACCATACTGGTATGATTTTTTAGAAAAATCAATCTAATTTCTTTATTTTTCAACCAATTAAGCTGAATTCGGTATCAATTTCAAGTTAATAGCTTTTCTTTCAGTGTAAAAAAAACAGAAAGTATTTTGTAAATATTTGGTTGCTGCCACTTCTTATCTAAAGTCAGTTTTATACCTTTTCTATTGGAAGATTAAATAAGATATATCTCCGGAGAACCTACTATAATCAACATCAAATTATTTTTGTAGCATATTTAAATCATTCTCTTGCTATACAGAAAAAAGTAGAAAGTTGTTTTTTGTTGTTTTGAAATAAAAAAAAAGTTTGTTTTGCAGAAAATACAAGTTTTCTATTACTTTAAAACCCTTTTAAGCTTAAAAAAAGCCCAAAACCTTTTCAGAGCAATTAATATTGGACTGTAAAAGGATAAAAATTGATTAGTATCAGTAGTTAAACGCTAAAAAGTTGATAACTTTTGGAAAAGAACTATGCAAAAATCTCCGTTTCAGACTTCACAAATAAATAAATAAATAAATAAATAAATAAATAAATATATAAATATATATATATATATATATATATATATATATATATATATATATATATATATATATATATATATATATATACATATATATATATATATATATATATATATATATATATATATATATATATATATATATATATATACATATATATATATATATATATATATATATATATATATATATATATATATATATATATATATATATATATTAAAAATTAATTTGAATTTTGACATCTGGAATTCAAATTATGTTTTTCGCAATCACGAGTGTGTGTGTGTGTGTGTAGGTGTGTGTATGTATGCGTGTGTGTGTAGGATATGGACGCAACCTGGAGACTGTTTTCGCTAGAGGAGCAGCATCGTGAGGCCGGTTGACGGTGGTGCTGCAGAGGAAGGCGGGGGGGGGGGGGGGAATAAAATCATAGGAACATCAAAACCGACAAGTGAGAACAATAAGCAATGTGATTGCTCAAAAAAATAAATAAATAAATAAAATAAAATAAAATAAATAAATTAATTAATGAAAAAAAAAATATTTTAGTTTCGACTTCTTAAATTCAAATTATGTTTTTCGCAATCACTAGTGAGTGTGTGTATGTAGACATGTGAGTGTGTGTGTGTATCTGTATGTGTGTGTGTGTGTGTATGTGTGTAGTTATGTGAATGTAGGTGTGTAGGTATGTGTGTGTGTCTCTGTGTGTGTATGTACGCGCGCATTTGGGTGTAGGTGTGTGTATGTACGTGCGCGTGTGTGTGTAGGTGTGTGTATGTACGCGAGCGTGTATGTGTGTATGTACGTGTGTGTATAGGTGTGTGTATGGTGGTATGTGTGTGTAGGTGTGTGTATGGTGGTGTGTGTGTGTATGGTGGTGTGTGTGTGTATGGTGGTGTGTGTGTGTATGGTGGTGTGAGTGTGTAGGTGTGTGTGTGTATGGTGGTGTGTGTGTGTAGGTGTGTGTATGTACGCGCGTGTCTATATGTGTGTGTGTGTGTATGTACGCGTGTGTGTATATATATGTGTGTGTATGTATGCGTGTTTGTGTAGGATATAGAAGCTAGCTGGAGACAGTATTCTCTGGAGAAGCAGCAGCACCGGGAGGAGCCGGTCGACGGTGGTGCTGCAGAGGATCACGGGGGGGGGGAGAAATAAAATCATAGGAACATCAAAACCGTCAAGTGAGAACAATAATCAATCGTGATTTCTTAAAAATAAATAAATAAATAAAAATAAAATAAAATAAAATAAATAAATAAATAACTAAACAAACATTTTTGATCGAAAGTATACTAAATTTTAAGAATAATAATTCGAAAACTAGTGTAATAATATTTCTATTGGCATTATTTTGAATTTTTTTTTCGGTATTAAAATATTTTTAAAAAAAATCTTTTTTTTGAAAAGTTTTTATAGCATGAACTTGTTTGGATTATGTCACAACTGACAATGATCCTCTACGCTTACAGTACTCATGCAGCACTGAAGAAGATTATTGAAGATTGCTGATTGAAGTATATATTAATATCTCTTTGAAACTTGAATATTTTCTGTTTGCTCAGTTTAAAAGAGTCACTTTCACCTTCTGCCATCTTTAAAAAGATGGCAGATGGAACACATTTCCTTCATATCAAAAAGATGAGAAAAATCAGAATTTTTATCAATTTTTTAATGAGTTTCAAAGATTTTTTAAAATATACTTCAATCAGCAAAAATAATCTTCTTCAGAGAAATCTAGAGTTTTGCTGCATGATTACTGTAAGTGTGAAGGATCATTGTGAGGTGTTACGTAATCCAAGCAAGTTCATGCTATAAAAACATTTTAATAGTAATTGATTTTTTTAAAAAATCTTTTAATGTCAAAAAAAATCAAAATAATGCTATTAGAAATTTTTTTACATTATTCATCAAATTATTATTCTTAATATTTAATATACTTTCAATCAAGTGTTTTTTTTTTTTTTTTGTAAAGTTTGAAACAGAGGATTTTGCACAATTCTTTTCCAAAAAGGGCAACTTTTAAACGATTAACTATTGATACCAATCATTTTTTTTCCTTTTGACAATACAATATTAATTGTTCTGAAAAGTTTTTGGGCTTTTTTAAGCTTAAAAGGGTTTTAAAGTAATAGAAAACTTGTATATTCCACAAAACAAACCATTTTTTTTCTCAAAACAACAAAAAACACCTTCTACTTTTTTCTGCATAGTAAGAGAATTATTTAAATATGCTACAAAAAAAAAAAAAAAAAAAAAATGATGCATATCATAGTAGGTACTCTGGAGATAGGACTTATTTAAGCTCCCAATTGAAAAAGCATAAAAACTGACTTTAGATAAGGAGTGGCAGCCCCCAACTATCTTTCATGCATTGGTTTTGTCTACTTTATTACATATATTGATGTTAAATTACCAAAACTTTTGTCAAGAGCAAATCAAAATTGTAACAGATAATTATGTAATGTTTTATGTATTTAAATAAAGTTCCTCAAAAACTTACTTGCTCAGATTAATCTGAGCATTTAAAACTGATAAACCGAGAAATTGGTAGGTGCGTGTGGTCTCTGAGAGTGTCAAGTGTCAAGCCCCCAACTATTCACAGAATACTTTCTGTTAATTACACTAAAAGAAAAAACTATTAGCTTGATACTGATACCAAATTCAGCTTAATTGGTTGAAAAATAAAGAAATTAGAGTGATTTTTCTAAATCATGCCAATAAGGTGACTCCAAAAAATGATCAAAAATCGAATTTTTGAAAAAATCTCCAGAGCGTTATTTTCATTCAAAAAATCTGAAAAAAAAAAAATAATTTGGGCTTATCTCATAGATATTTATTCGTAAAAAAATAATGGACAAAATCGGAGACATGACGGCAAATGGCATTCGGCGATTTGACATGTAATGACCCAGCTAACGACATTTTGAATTCGTTAGTTTCTCTTTTGTGAAAAGAAACATCTTTTGCGCATAGGCTTTGTGCAATCTAAATCAGTTTTACAGTTTTTATTCTGTTATTTCTCAGAGCAATATTAAACTGTAGGAAAACAAAGTGTATATTACTATAGAATCATCAATTACAGTCCACAGGTGATGGAAATCAAGCAGTTTTATTTGAATCAAAGTGTTTAAGTTCTGTTTCTTTTGATGAATTTCACGTAAGGTGAAAATTGTATAAATAACAAAATTAGTATTATTTTACTTTCAGATGTGTTTTTTGAGACTCGTTCTTTAAAAAGCTTGTTCGATTAAAGTCTCTCATCGTAGATTTTATGATGCTAATTCTTGAATAAAAGGGTGAATCAGACTAGTATTTTAGGGGGGGGGGAGGATGCTGGAAAAAATAAAAGTCTGGATGCAACA
>NC_072739.1:61390957-61528386 GCF_026930045.1 Uloborus diversus | reverse complement strand
ATAGTGGTTAGCATACGTTTTTGCTAACTCAAAGTTGGGGTGTTCGATTCCCGGCCGCGACATTCTGTAAAAATAATTAAATTCGCAGAAATATTCTAAGTCCGGAAAAAAATATTCAAAGTTCCGATAGATGGCGCCATGAACGTTAAACACCGCATAAGTTAAAGCATAGCAACAGGTGTTGCCAACCGAAAACTAAAAACTCTGTTTGTCATGACAACAAGTGTTGCCAACCGAAAACCGAAACTAAAAACGCGCGAAAAACCTTCATAACCTTTCACGGTAAAAACGCGAGCGGAAGCGAGGAAGGGCGAAAACGCGGTGGTCTGAGGTGGAGGAGCAGCCCAAGGTCAACCCCAAGGTCGGGAGGAGGTGGAGGGGGGGTCGGCAGGGGGTGGAGGGGCAGCCCAAGGTCATCCCCAAGGTCAGAGGGGGAGTGGGAGGCGCAATATTGCGCATTGCGCCTCCTGGCGCAGAACCGGCCTTTTCCCTCTACTGTGGTGGCTCTGTGATGGTTTGGGCAGCGTTTTGCTACAATGGACAAGTGTCTTTGACCTTTACCAGTGGTCGCCAAACATCACAGCATTACACTAAGACATTAGAGGATAATCTCCTACCATTTGCTGAGCTTATAAGGGGCCCTCAGTGGGAATTTCAGCAAGACAATGCTTCAATTCACAAAGCAGGAAACACAAAATCTTGGTTTGGTTTGGTTGATTTGATTTTTATGGCGCAAGAGCCCTTGAGGGCTATACTGCGCCAAACGATATTTTATTATGTGCTATTTATTTTTTATTAAAGAATATAGTAAATAGAAGCATATTTTGAAGGAGAAAGCATAAAACTTCAAGTGTCAATATTAAAAAAGTGCATCCGATAAAAACATTTAAACAATTTGAAAATAAAGACAAAATGGGCGAAAAAATATCTTGAAAAACAAAGGAAGGACGAAATCACATAATGACCAGACAAACACTAAATTAAAAAGGAGAATCCAATCTCCTGGAGGAAGGAGTACAAATTGCGATGGGGTGGATCCCCCAGCAACTCCTTCAAAGATGGGTTAAAATTATTAAAATATTTATAACGAATTCGATTAAAATTTGGGCAGTTGCATAAAATGTGCAACACTGTCTGATTTACAT
The DNA here is from genome assembly GCF_026930045.1 of Uloborus diversus. Classification (NCBI taxonomy): domain Eukaryota; kingdom Metazoa; phylum Arthropoda; class Arachnida; order Araneae; family Uloboridae; genus Uloborus; species Uloborus diversus. The sequence goes on along the minus strand of NC_072739.1, from coordinate 61,527,241 downwards.
CACATGTAATGCATGTTGGAACTGGTTCATGACATAAGAGATATTTGTGGGTGAATCTGGTATGTCCAATGCGAAGTCGAGCTAATAAGACTTGTTCTCTCCTGGTGATATTTAATGATCCGAAACCTCTAGTGGAGGGCTGGATTGAATGTAATTTATTTTCGATTTCTGAATTCCACGTCCCCTGCCAATACGTGTTGAGGCTTACAACGATGGCGTTTTTGATATCATCGAAAGGGACACTATTATCGACCAGGATACTTGCAGCTCTGGCAGCTGAATCGGCTGCCTCATTGCCTGCAATACCCACATGACCAGGGACCCAACAAAAGGTAATTTCAAAATTATTTTGCATAAAGTTTTTGTATAAAAGATATGACTGGATGACTATAGGATGGCTATTATTATCGCAATGAGTGATGGCTTCCACTGAACTCTTTGAGTCAGTGAATATCACCCACTTTCTATGAACAGATTGGGCTATTGATTCTAGAGATGAAAATATTGCTTTTATTTCTGCAGTAAATACCGAGCAAGATGTGTTTAATTTTTCTGCCATAACTTGATCATTAATTATTGTGGAAAAGCCGACGTGCTCGTTTGCTTTTGATCCGTCAGTGAAAATGTGTTTATATCCAGAATATTTGCTTTTGATCTCATGAAAGACTTGTTGATAAACTGTATTAGCGGTAGTTTGTTTTGGGAATTTTGAGAAATCATTGATTATAGAAGGTATGACTTCGCACCATGGTTCAATTAGTTTTATTGTGTTAACGGTTTTGAAATCTGATAGCTGCAGGTCTGAGAGTACCAGACGCATTCGGATCCCAAATGTTGGGGTCATCGAAGGCCGGTGTAGAAATAAAGCAACATTAGATGGATTAAAAATGTGGAGATGTAGTGGATGATTGGTGCAGGGTTTTGTTTTGAAGTAAAAATTTAAAGAAAGTTTGAGGCGTCTATTGTTTAGAGATTGTTCGTGTGCAAGGATATAAAGACTGTTGATAGGCGAAGTTCGAAATGCTCCTGTGCAGATGCGCAGTGCCTGGTTATGTATTGGATCCAGACTTTTCAGATAGGTTTTTGCAGCAGAGCCATAAATTTGACATCCATAATCAAGTTTAGAGCGTATCAGAGCCCTGTATATTCTTAACAGAGACTCTGTATCAGCACCCCAAGAAGTGTTCGCTAAGACTTTAAGGATATTTAATTTTAATGAACATTTCTTTTTTAACTCTTGTATATGCGGTATAAATTTTAGTTTATTATCAAGGGTGAGACCAAGGAATTTTCCTTGATCTTTTACAGCTATTGGTTGATTATTGAGGAGAAGATTCGGATCAGGGTGAAGCCCTCTTTTACGGCAGAAGTGGATACAGAATGTTTTTTGAGCAGAGAAAGTGAACCCATTTTCTTCTGCCCATTGGGTTACTTTATTGATTGCAATTTGAAGTTGTCTTTCAATGATACTCATGCTCGTTGATGAGAAAGAAATTTGAAAATCATCCACGAACATGGTACCTTTTACAGCGGGAGGCAATTGGTCAATTAAGCTATTGATTGCTATAATGAATAGAGTTACGCTTAGTACACTTCCCTGGGGTACTCCTTCTTCTTGAATGAAGGTATCCGACAGAACAGACTTGACGCGTACACGAAAAGAGCGATGTTTCAGAAAATTGGAGAGAAAGATGGGTAAATTACCTCGCAACCCATACTCATGAAGGGTTTTGAGGATCCCATACCTCCAGGTACGGTCGTATGCTTTTTCAATATCGAAAAATACGCTCACAAGATGTTTTCGTTTAAGAAATGCTTCTCTTACTGATGTTTCGAGAAGCATTAGATTGTCTATTGTGCATCTGCCACGCCTAAACCCGCTTTGATATGAGGATATGAGATGGTGTGACTCCAGAATGTGCATCAGTCTGGCGTTTACCATCCGTTCCATGACTTTACATAGGCAACTAGTGAGAGCTATAGGTCTATAGCTCTCAGGTTTATCAGATTGTTTATTTGGTTTAAGGATAGGGATAACTATTGCTTGACTCCAGGATTTTGGGAATCTATGTTCAGAATAAATTCTGTTAAAAAGCTGCAGAATATTTTCTAATGAAGACCTGCTTAGATTTTTTAACATGCTATTGTGAATTTGATCTGGACCAGGTGATGAGTTTCTTGATTTTTGTAAGGCAGTATTTAGTTCATGAAGGGTGAATTTTGTGTTGTATTGGTTAAAAATGTTTGAATTAAAATCTAGAACTTTTTGTTCTTTGCGTGATTTGATGGTTAAAAATTTTGAGCAATAGTTATTTGCACTGGAGACTTCTGCCAGATAAGTCCCCATGCAGTCAGCCACCTCTTTGTAATCGGATAAAATACGACCATTATTCTCCAGAATGGGTGCACAAGATGTATTGTAGTTGCCAACGATTTTTTTTATTTTACCCCATACGGTCTTTGATGGGGTGGACGTCGTGATTGTGCTGACATAGGTCTGCCACGAGTCCCGCTGGCTCTTCCGTCGAATCCTTCGAGCTTCAGCACGAGCTCGTTTAAGTGCCACGAGATTTTGTGTGGTTGGATAACGACGAAACGTGCTCCATGCCTTTTTTTGTTTCTTATGGGCCTCCTGACAATCATGGTTCCACCAAGGCTTAGGAAACTTGATCCTGCCTTTAGTGGTTTTTGGTATAGCAGCGTTAGCTGCGTTTAAGATGATGTCGGTTACTCGCTTTACCGCTACATCGATATCAATATCAGTCACGTCTTCTGATTTAATTTCTGCCAACTGGGTAAATGCTGTCCAATCAGCTCGATCAATGCGAAGTCGAGCTTGGTGATGCTGCTGAAAGCTGCAGCGTCCAGTATAAGTTATTTTGATTGGAAAGTGGCCACTGGTGTAGAGACCACCCTGCACCTGGAAATCCCAAAGTGGCAGAAAGGAAGGTGAGGATATTACAAGATCGATGGCATGGTAGGTTTGTGTAGGAAGGTGGAAATAGGTATTTTCACCGTCGTTAAGAACACATAGATCATTGTCTTCAATCAAGTTTTCAATAATTAAACCTCTGCTGTTGGAGGCTGGGCTTCCCCAGAGAGGATTATGGCCATTAAAATCCCCCAAGAGGACAAATGGGGGAGGAAGTTGATCTACAAGTGTTTGCAATTCCACGCCTCTCAAATCGTAAGAAGGTGGAATATATATAGAACAGATTGTAAACAGCGAGTGAAGGTGAACGCGCGCAGCTACTGCTTGCAGGGATGTGTTGATATTGAGCTGGCTGGATGCATAATCATTAGCGATTAGCAATGCCACTCCTCCACAACGACGGTCACCTGACAGGCAGTCCTTGCGGTATATGTCAAAACCTTTCAACCTCGGTCTATCAGCAGGGGACAGAAATGTTTCTTGCAGACAAAATATGGCCGGTTGGTGGTATTCGACAAGATCTTTTATGTCAGTGACATTATGCGAGTAACTCTGACAATTCCAAGAGAGAATGCTCAGGGCCATGGAGAAAAAAGGAAGGAGAAACGGCCACAAAGAGAGGGAGCAGCTCATGAGGGAGGATGGTCCGTCCACCCTTCGTCGGATGGCGGAAGATCTTCAAAGTCAACATCCTCGTCCTCCTCCTGGGGAGGAGGTTGTTGGAGTGTTTCTATGTGTGATTTGGACAATTTTACTTTCTTGCTAGAAAGCAAAAAGTCCTCCTTTCTAAAGTTATAAAATTTTGGGGGCCTCTGTTTAGAGGCTACCCCGATTTTTGTGCGCGTTTGTAAAAGTTTCTTTTTTTCAATTAGTTTTTTCGAGTTCTGACTGGATGGTTTGTTTTGATTAACAATAACAGATACATTATCTGTTTTTTTTATTTGCTGTTGATTTTGATTAGTTTTCTGAAAAGAAGATTTGGGGCTATTATTTTGTTTATTTGATTTGGTTGTGTTTACAGTTATAGCATTAGGTGAGTTTGGTATTTTATTGCTGTTTACTTTGTTTACTGGAGGTTCAGTTTGTGTGCTTATGGAGTTGAATACTTTTTTTACAGCAGCAGAATATGAAAGTCCAGTTGTAGGTGTACGAGATTGGACAATTTTTCTCGCGTCTGGATATGATATTTTTTGAATGGTTTTGATGACCTGTACTTCTTTTTCGGTTAGCCATTTAGGGCACTTTCTAGAGTATGATGGGTGGTCTCCTTTGCAGTTGACGCATTTAAATTCCTTTGAGCATTCATTGCTGTCGTGGCCGGGCTCAGCACATCTGGCACAGGTTCCTGTACCACGGCATGACAGCTTGGAATGTCCAAAACGCTGGCAATTAAAACATCGTAGTGGATTTGGGATGTAAGGTCTAACTGGACAAGAGAGATAACCAGCTTTGACACGTGAAGGGAGGATAGGCGTATTAAAAGTCAGAATGATGTGCTTCGTATTCTGCATTTCGCCGTTGCGTTTGATAGTTATCCTCTTCACTCCACTTACGTGTTGATCTTGCATTTCCTCTAGAATTTCCTTCTCTGATGTAAATAGAAGGTCCGGCTCCGAAATGATTCCCCGAGAAAAGTTTAATGTTGAGTGTGCTGAAACTGTACAAAGGTATGGGCCTAGTTGTTTGATTGCAAGAATAGGATGAACTTGTTTAGGATGCTTTATTTCGACTAATAATTAGCCTGTACGTAATTTTTTAACCGATTGGAACTCACCGATGAGATTTATTAAAGCTTTATTAATTAAGAATGGGGAGACAGCAGTAAATGTTAGGTTTTCATTTCTTTTGATTATAAAAAATTTTGCAGAGCTGAACGAGTCTTTCTGACGCTCCCCACAAGGGGGAGAAGTGTTCTTTGAGTTTTCATCCATAAACGAACCAGAGAACTAGGGGGAAAAGATTGGGTCTAGCCCCTGTGTAGCCCCCCACACAGAGGTAAGGCTGCGTACGACAGGGTTCGCCTGCTATCCCTGAAGTCTCCCGTTTGAGGCACCGACTACCCCCGGTACCACGCAGCCATCGGCACGGTTGACACGCCTTGGCTTAGGGGTTTTCGTCCGCATTTGGTAAGTGTGATGAGGGAAGGAAGGGAGAAAAATCCCCTCCCGCCGATATTCTGTTTGAGCAACTGGGGGTTCACGACTCCTCCCAAGAGCTCGCCCCGAACTCACCACACCGCAAGCCCCCCCACCACGACAAGGTAAACGGACACGGGGGGGACACAAAATCTTGGTTAAATTCAAATAATATAAAAGTTCTCAATTGGCCAACGTGTAGCCCAGACCTCAGTCCTATAGAGAATCTTTGTGGCATCATGGGTCGCAAAGTTTAGAGCAATGGTAGACAATACACTTCTGTATCGGAACTTAAGAGATCTATTGAGGAAGTATGGTACGAAATTGAGCCCAAAACCATACAAGATTTAGTTTTTTCGATGGAAACTTGTATTTATGAACTAATAAAGAAGAATGGATGCACAATCAGGTTTTAAAACTGTTTTATTTCATTTTTATTTCGTTTGTGTCTAAACTTTTGAGACAATGTTAATTTTTTGTTACAATGTAAAAACTTGTAAAATGCACAAGTCAACTTTTCATTGCTATAAATATTATATAGCATGCATAGTACCTTAGACTAAAGTAGTCTTAGGAAAACTGAATAAATAGATTTCGAAATCTGTGTGAATTTGCTCATTGTCTAAACTTTTGCGTCGCACTGTACTAAAAAGTAGTATGGGTAAACGGGAAAGTAGGCTCGTTTAGTTCTAGTTGGAACTTCTTGTTGTAACTAATGTTACGTACCAGAATTCAGTTTCATTTAATACTACTACTATTTTCCAAACAAATGTTTATTTCAAAAATTTTGCCGATAAAAAAAATCATATTAAAAAAAAATTAAATATTTTTTTTCTTTTGAAATGTATCAACTTGACTTATGTTAGGTCAAGTTGATACACAAATAAATATACTGTTATGCTGACATAATAGCCAACAAACTAAAGTTTTTTTTAGAGTTTTTATTTATTTTTATTTTATTTCTTTGTAAAGAGTCTCATAAAATGTTTGAAGAATTAATCCGAGTTAGATGATGCACATAAATCTGATTTACAGCTAACACAAGTATAAGTATAGATATCTTGTCTGAGATATGCTCTTTCAACTATTTTAAGAGGGATTTCCGTCCTTTGAATTTTTCGGTCATTTCCAAGCATTTCTGGAAAAAGAAAACGCACTTAAAAATTTGGGTGTTAAACCATCATATGTGTCAACTTGACTCAAGCGTGATAAAGCAACTTGACGCAAATTACTCCGTTATGTTAAATCAAAAACGGTGAGAAAAAATGCTTTAAATATATGCCTTCTGTCAGGTAAAATCATATCTCTTAGTAAGGTATATCATCAGTACCTTACTAAGTACTGATACTACTGATGTATACTTACTGTATACATCAGTATCTTAGTATATCATTACTGTTGTTGTTGTGGTTGCTTATCCTCAGACCGTCTGATGGAGTCAGACAAGGTCCATAAGACCATTGACCCTTGAGAAATCCAATACCAGGAGGGAAGAGGAGTAAAGATCTTCCTCTACACAGGCCCCAAGCAGCTCATGATACGTTCAGGAGACGCCCGCGGAGTTTGGCATTTTGTACAAAGAGTAAAAACCTACTCGCCTTCACGAAAGGAGAGACTTTTAATGTGACCGCTTTTCAATCTTGAGACAGCAGTTTGGGAGGCTCTGTCTCACTCTAGAGAGAGGGAAGATCCGGGTTATATTCAATAAATTACAGCCCATTAGCCAGGGCTAAAGCAGAAATACATGAAATCTTTCATGTATTTCTGCTTTAGCCCTGGCTAATGGGCTGTAATTTATTGAATATACCATGCCTTGCCATCAATTTTCGAGTTGAACCGAACCATTGCTTCGGTCACTCGGCTGGTCTGTGCTAATTCTACATTAGCTACCAGTTTGTTTGGCCCTCTTGGCTTCCATAAGAGGTTTTCCATCTCCAGCTCAGTCACTTTCCTATGCCGGGCTGATGAGGGCTAATAAGCACGAAACTGCAGTCCTCGGCTGGAAATGACTGAGCTGGCGGTGTATTTCATTTCATGTAAGATCCGGGTTGTTTACTTCTGTACCAGTGATGGTGAGGCGGCGTCTTCCATTCCCTAGAAATTTCAGAATTTACCCTCGCCTGATGTTCAGAGTAGGCGAGAGCTGTGGAGATAAGTGAAATGGTGCCATAACCCTCTTTGGTCAAGAGATCTGCTTGTTCATTACCCATAATGTCCACTCGGGACGGAATCCACTGGAAATGGACATCATGGGACTCTGATATTTGTTTCAGTTTGTGTAGAATAGAGGCGCTAGTTGGTATCATTACTTAAACACTACGACAGTTGAAAGCAAGCCATAAAAATTAGTTTGGTGCGCAAAAGCGAGTCTTTTAGAATAACACACTCTCTCTCTCTCAAAAAGCGAAAAAAAAGCAGATTCTTCCGCGTACATAAGTTTTCACGAGACTCAGTTCTGGTGGAGACATACGCACTGTAGAATTAAAGCCTTTGCATTAACTTAAGCCAGCAATAACTAGATGCAAAACTCCGTCCGTAGTGAAAGCCACTGGCCGCCATTGAAAGCGCGAAACTTGAAACAGACGGGAAAAAGCTTAGCCTACAGGAATGCAGCGCTGTTTGCATTCCATCAGGCAACGGAAAAAAAATGTTTGCATGGATGCGCCCAGCCACACGCATGCGCTTTTCAGACATTTGCCCGTCTATACTAGAAGGGCTCGTTGCCCATGGAACCAGTTTCTCGTTGTGCATCTAGTGAATACTACATCTATGGAATCGGCTAGACCCGGTCTCCACTAATATTTGATGGACATTTTTTATTGCTTTATGTCAGAAACTTATACCGTTGATTTATCTATTGCGTGATGAACTATTTATTTGTGAAAAAGGTTTATTATGTTTACGCTTTATAATTTCCGTCTAAATAACTTCATGCGTTCATACATTTTTTACATGAAATTCTTCCAGAAACAAATCTGCTTATTTTTGATATTTTTGTAAAGTACGAACTGAAAGCATTTTGAAAAGCATCTAAATAAATAACCTAACCGTATTTTATTTATCGCACGCTTTTGGCTGTAGATTCTAGAAAACAGTTCAGGTGTTCAGTCGGTAGATTTGTGAGATGCAGAAAACCGTCAGCGCCCATATTGTGTGATTATGCGGCATTCTAAGATATCTTTAGTGCCGACTTGGCTCAGACACTCTCGGATAAATTAAAATTTTCCAGTGTATTTTCGCATAGTGAAATCTCAGGTGCTTCCATCTGGTGGGAAACTGAATATCAAAGTTATCTAGTGCCATTGATATCCAAGCCTTAATAGTGGTATATGAAAGATTGGATACCATACTGGGACATCGCAATAGGTCTGCAAAAAGCTAGGGTCCTTAAACAATCCATTAGAAGAAAAAAAAAAGTTTAGAAATAGAATTTTTGAAACATTACTAAGAAAGGGTAATGGAATATAGAAAGGGTAATGGCGTAAAAAGGCGAACCAGCTGGTCGTCGCAGGTGGCTAGTTAATCATATTTGGTTCACTGTTACTCAATATCAAATCATTTTATTTTATACTAGTGGTACCCGTACGGCTTTGCCCGTAGTAGAAAATTAAAAGGTCATTTGGTTCGCCTGTATATTTACAGATAATATGTGACGAATTTCTCGCCAATTTGTTATGTTAATTTGTTCGTCCTTGTTATGGTAATTTGCTCGTCCTCGTTAAGATAATTTTCTTTGTAAAATGTTCTTAAAATTGGAATAGAAAAAGAGCAAAATCAAATTTTCGAAAAATCGCTTCGAGGCGCTCACCCCTATGCTACGAACTAATTTTGTGCCAAATTTCAGGAAAATCGACCAAACGGTCTAGGTGCTCTGCGCATAACAGACATCCAGAGACACAGATTTTTAGCTTTATTATTAGTAAAAGATTTTATGACATTTTCCTATTTCCCACAGTACTATTTCGTTCATAAAATAAATTCTAGTTTACAGGCAATAAAGTATATTCATAAGTGTTAAATTTTTACTTTCTATTCAGTTATAGTTTCTTTATAGTTTATACCAAAAACTTTTGACCACTTATGCGGAGTGACTACTTATGTGGAGTGGGAAATTAAGGAAGAAAAAAAAAGCCTTACAAATATTCATGAGTAGCAGTAGAATTCTGTGAGAAAAACAATAGCTTATGAATCAATGTCTATAAATTAGTGGAAATATTAAAAAGGGGGGAAAATACTAATGATAGTTACTTTGTTTTATTTTCTCTTACTTATACATTACTAAATAACAACAACTTATTTTAATGTAGTTACGGTCCATTAATACAATCCTTCAATGTCGACTGATAAAGTTATTTGCTTACGGAAAAGAACGATCTCTTCTAACATACATCAAGCTTTAAATTCTGTGTTTGTAGTACCTTAAACGGATGTTAAATACTGACTAACTTTCCCCAGGTATTAGATTTTGTATGTCTTGCTGAAAGGAGTTTGATTCATACTCTTGACACTTGTCAGAGTCGCAGCAAGTAGTATGCTTTGAATGATCAGAACCGAGGATCGAGATTTCAAGGAAAAATGACTATCAAAACAGCCTTTCAACTAAGTCCGACACTATTTTCTAAGATCCGATAAGGAAAATGAATTTTAGAAAACAATTTTTGAGTGACTAGTTAACCGGGTTAAATTATATTTGCTGACCAGTAAAGGAGGATCATCTTACATTACTGTGAATGAGACCTTTTCGGAACCAAAGAAAAACGACAACTAAAACGGAGTGACCGCTTAACCGGTCGACTATACTTATTGAGGTTTCACTGTATATATATATATATATATATATATATATATATATATATATATATATATATATATATATATATATATATATATATATATATATATATATATACTGTGTGATACAATTTGATGTAAAATAAATAGAATGATTTTCCCCCTTTATTTTAACAATTACTTATTACCTTACCTTTCTCATTCGCGTTCATCAATAAAATGCTGTTCCATTTCAAACTCACGACCAAAAACACTAAAGCCTCGTTCAATATCATACAAAATTATAATTTAGACGTGAAAACTTTTTCATCAAACAAATGAAAAATATTGATAAGTATAATAGCTTCAGTTCCCTGCTTCAAATTTACTCCATAAAGGGTTCCTCTGAGTTACGAAAAAGAGCGAATCAAAACAGCTGATACATTAATCGATATTTGTTAGTCATGTGATAACGATAACAATTTTCATTGGTTCAATACCTGTTTTTAGAATTTCGTTTCAGAAATTACATAAAAGAATTAATTCAAACTGCTTTGGGCGACTGACAAATTGTGTTATTTTTTCAGTCTAAAAATTTGAAGCTCTTCCAACGAAATAGAACTTTTTGGACAGTCATTAACCCAAATAAATAAATAAATATCTTAAATAGAAGTCTAGAAGAAAACTTGAATGTATTAGGTGTAGTGAATTTTTTGAACTTGACTTAATTAATCCCGTTTGGCACAAAACTAATTTGTGACTTACTGTAAAGGCTCTTATTTGCACGAAAATGAGGCAGTGATTTCGCGAATTGCAAATTTCACGATTTTAATATGAACAAATAGAAGTAATGATAAAATTGAAGAAATATTTCGGAAGGTTTTAAATTGCGCGATTTCGACGGGCTTGCCAAAATCGCAAAAATTAAAGCTTCACGAAAATAAGTGCTTTTATACAGTAACTGTTCTTCAGTTTATCTTTACTGCAAGAAGGGTGCCATTGTAAGAAAACTACATTTACACTAAAATTGATTCACTGGAGGGGGTTTCACGGTTTTCTTATTCTTTTTTTTAAGGGGGAAAAAACTACTTCAATTGTAATGATGAACTGATAAATTATTTTTGAAAATTTTATTTTTTTTATATTTCTGTCAGTAAATTTGTGTCATCAATAAATAGTGGAAAATGTCCTCATTTTCTTGCCCCATACATGGAGCAAATTGAAAAATAAAATATTTCCCAAATGAAATAATTTATGAATGATTATTTAAAATATTATCAAATTAATACATAAACAATGAAACAATAAATACATAACTTAATTAAATATGAGAAAAATGTTTATTAGAAATTTAAACAGTAAGTGAATAAGAAAAAGTTAATGAATGAATTCTAAGTGATTTAATAAATGAATGAATAACTAAACGAAATGAACTATTTCACTTTGCCCAGCATGCACTTGACAAAATGTTATTCAAAAAACAAAACATGCCTAAAATTAACTAAATAAGTATTACTTTTTTACTTTGGGCATTAGTAGATCTCAATAAAAATTTAAAATAAGAATTACGAAACCTTTATCATTTTTAATAACAAAAATTATTTTTGATAAACCGAAAAATACTATAATATGTGTATCAACTTTGGAAAATGACCTGTATTATTATATACCTTAGGCCGCAGGTGGCCCAAAAAAGTGGAGGGTCAAACAAAGCGTGGGGGGCAGGTTAGGTGGGCGACACCTCTGAAGTTTTTGTTTTTGTTTACAAAATTGCGCAATTAAATTTTACCGTCAGTATTAATTAAAAGTTCTAAAATATTCGGGACACGACTACAAAAATCATGGGGTCGGCCACAGAAATTTTTCTTCCTTCTCATTAAAAACTCCATTTTTATTTTTTAGAAATCGTAACATGAGAAAATTATAAAAATACGCTCTTATTAAATCAATTCTTGGTTTTTTAAACGCGTGAATCAAACAATTTAATCATTTTTCAATCTATCGTTAATTTTGAACTTTGAAAAGTGCAGGTGCACTAACCCTTTAGTTTTGAAACTTATTGGACAATTGCCCCCCGTACGAGCCACCTATATTATATACCTTGATTTTTTAGGGATTTTTTTTTTTACTGGAATCAGCTATGTGTTTAAGATTAATTTGCTAGACAGGTGGCGCCTCAAACTGTGAAAATATTTTGTCATTTCACTTTTTCTTGCTGCTTCAACTCCTCTAACATAGAGCAGTAATTATTGACGTTAATAACTTTTCGTGAGCTAGATTTTTAAGAGGTAATCTTGAATTTGGAATAGTATCTATTACTTCGTATAACAGAAAAGGAAGTATTGTATTCGCGAAAACATTTTCACTCAAAAATCGACCTTAATTTCCATATTGCTCACCCCCGAATGAATGTCGAGTGTTTTTTTTCGACTCGACCACACGTGGATAAGTGCCTAAGAACGTATAGACACGCGAAATATCCATTTTGACGATTCCCGAGTTAATTACAACTAGTTTTCTCGTGACGTCTATATGTACGTATGTATGTGCGTACTTGCGTATGTATGTCGCATAACTCAAGAACGGTATGTCCTAGAAAGTTGAAATTTGGTACGTAGACTCCTAGGTCTACGTACTCTAAGGTCTAGTTGTGCACCTCCCCGTTTGGTTGCATTCGGGTGTTTCTAAAGCGGTCTTTTGCCCCTTTTTGGGGGGAAATCATTGTTAGTTTCGATGTAAACTCAAATGGTGTTATAATTTGTCGGACTTTTGTCGATATATCGCCAGTCTTTTGGTTGGCAAGTTTTGTCGCCAACTTGGCGAAAAATTTGGTGATTTTATTTATTTATTTATTTTTTCTATTTTTTATTTGGTTTCAATTTGGCCACTGTTGGCGATATTTAGAGAGTAAACTAGTGAATCACATTAAAATTGCCAATAATGGGGAAATGATATTAAGTTGGAGTAAAAGGAAGCCATGTGATGCACACATCAGCTCGTTTTTTTTCAATAAAACAACAAACTACGTTTAAAAAAGACATTACTAAAACTACCAATGAAATTAAGAAGAAGTAATTTAACAAATTTATTAAGAAATATACATAAAAAATTTATCATTTTTTGAGTAATTTTTTCATGGTTAAAAAATAAATTGCAGAAAGTGTGCTCTAGTCATTCGATTCATTATCAAACGGGGGAAAACCTTGCAGTAGACGTTAAATTCCGGTTATCACAAATTTGCCATTTCAACTGCGCTTGCGCGCGGACTTAGCTTTTTTGGGGTTTCTGTTTTAAGATTTTGTGTTGCTTGCTTATATTTAAGCTGAGCTAGAGTCCCAACAAATTAATGAATGCGATTAGAATATTTTCACAGTGATTTCGTGATATATTATATGAAACTACGGATATGAACCCCTGATAACCTTTACAATGTAAAGGGAAAAATGACACTTCAATATTTATTGGTTTGAAAATATTTACTTAACGTAAACGTAAAACATGTTGTGTACTTCAAAAATGATTAGAATATGAGTACGGATGTCCGTCTTTTGCATATATCTTACGTTAGGCGTAAACAGCAGTATTATACATTTTTATTTAGGTTGATGGTTCGGCTTTTTTCAGAAGTGATGCTGCAATTCTAGTACGTTCTTCTGAGGTTGAAAATTTGGCTCTAAAAAGGGCCTTTGATAGAAAAATCGGGAATATTTCGATAATTGGGAATCTGGCGATGTTTCTTCATTGGCGTCAATTTTTGGCTCCAGCGCCAGCGCGAGAAGTATTTTTCTTTGCAAATCAAAACAAAGCGATCGGAAACATCTATTCACACAGGGTTACTATAAATCAGCAGGGTTACCAAAATAAAATTATTTACGCCAAAAAAGAGACGACCACGCCAGATTCCCAATCATCGAAATATCCCCGAAAAATCAGACTCCGAATCCATTAATAATTAAGACTCAAAATTCAATCTTCACCGAGACCTAAAAACTAAATCAGAGAAGCTTTGTGATTTCTAATTTTTATCTGTTGCTATCTCATATTTATTAACAAATTTAAAATGTTTAAGAAATTTTAGCAAGATTTTTGAAACCCGCTAAGTCCGCGCGCAAGCGCAGTTGAAATGGCAAATTTGTGATAACCGGGATTTAACGTCGAGTAAAACCTTGCTCTTTATCAACAATATATTTTGAAAGTTAACAGTCAACAATGAATTGGTAACACTTGTGGAATTTAATTTGGGAATATTATGACAATTATTATAATGTTATTGTTATAAAATGTCATTCCGGGTAATATAACTTTATTGAACATTTTTAGAATGATAATTATCACGTTTAAATGCAATGAATAAAATTGTTTCGACAGTCCAAACTCTTAAGCTAAAAATCAAACATGATCTCTTTTTTGCTGAAGAGTTATTGTATAAAGTTCGCCATTTTTATTTTATCGATCAGCATTACAGTGATACTTTTTTTCATTTTATTCTTCTATAAAGAACTGAATCACAATGAGGTTCCATATTTACAAGATAAAGGTGAAGCTGATATGTTTCAAGATTTGTTAGAAAAAGAGAATAAACTCGATTTGAAAAACAACATGGCATTGGACTTGACCGATAACGTAAAAGAGAGTTTCATGAAAAATAATTCCGAAGTTAACTTCAAGTTCATCAAACCATTTCTTTTAACATTAATTTTAAAGCTTAAGCACAGGAAACATGGAGGGAAAACAGCAAGGGAAGAGCTTGATAAATCCAACGAGAGAAAATTCCATGGTAATCCTGATACTAAAACACAATTTTTCAACAATGAAAGAAATGGATCAAAAATTTCTACTTCTGACTATTTCATGCCAGTTTTACCTTTCTATAACAATGGCTTGACTTCAACTGAAATACAAAGAATAAATAACTCAGACTGCTTAAATCTAAGTACAAGTAATTCAAATAAGAATTTAGAAACGATTTCAAAATTTCAGAATGATTCTAGGAAACTTACGTCGAATTCCGATAGTGATTTTTTCAATGTAAGTTACCCCGATAACCTGTATGGTTTGAAAGATGTGTCCCATCATTATGATGTAGAAACTGAAAAGAAAATCTTTACTTTAAAAAGAGCAATGTTTCCCCTAAATAACAATATTTTTAATTCTTCCAAGATTAGCTTGATTAAAAATAACGAAAAGAGCACTTTATCTTCCACAGAGATATATAACAGAAACTTAAAATTAAATATTGCGGCCAAGAATCCTGTACTGTTACTTCAGAATAAAAATAGTATTTTTCCAAAAAAATTCTACGAAACTTCAAACTTGGAAAATGCTTCGAATTCCATACAGTTGCAAGAAAATATTAAGAACCATGAAAACACCATGCCGAAGGTGCAGGTTATGAAGAATAGTACTACATCTAGCTTCAGAAAATCACAAAAGAAAAGTAATACGAATAATTCTGTATTTCATATTTCTCGACTGAAATACTTAACAGAAGGAAAGATGCTGAATAATTTTAGAATGAAACCACGGCATAAAAGAAAACATCAAAACTTGAAGTATTTAAAAGTACGCGGAAAAAATACACCAAAACTATTAAGAAGCAAAAGGCCATCAAAACGTGAATTTCATCGACGCATAGAAAGAAAAAACAGAAATAGAAAAACGAATGACGGAGTTAAAAGCGACATTTTACGGTCAAATACTCTTCAACATAATACAAATTCGACAAATTTGAGCATTCTAAATCTTCATCAGAATGCTTCTAAGGATTACAAAATACGGAAAAATGACTCTGAAGAGCTAAGTAATTACAATATATCTCATACCTCATTACCTTTCTTGAAATCAGCACAATATTTATCCAAATTTGACACAAATAACTCTGAAAGAAATGTGCTTCCCCTAGAATCTCATAAAAATATGATTTTTAATATTGATAACATTCTTCAAGGATCTAAAGAGAGTTCAAATACGCTTAATCTCCTAAATATTTTCAATGCTACGAAAGAACCTGAAAATTTTGAAAATATGACTATGAGCAATAACAGTTTTGTTGAAGAACTTGAAACATCGAAAAATATGATAGCGATGCCTAAGCTTAACAATAATACTCAATACCTTAAAAAGCATCAAAATCTTAGTAGAATGTCTAGTATCAACACTAAACCTCAAAAGTCTAAATTATACAAAAATGTGTCTACAGCGATCAATGTGAACTATGCTAAAGATCATATAGACAAGATAAATAAGAGTTACAATCATAGCGTTACCGATTTGCCCTATTTGAATTTTTCTCAGGATGAAGAACATAACATGGACGTAACATTCACTCCAGACTACTTAGAAGATGAATTCCAAAATTTTACCCATGAATTCAGTTATAATTACCCAACAAACAAGTTTATTCCGAAAAGGTCACAAAAGCAAACCTCTCAAAAAAGAAAATTTCAACTGGAGCATCATACATTTAAACTTGAAGAACAATTTCGAACTAGAAACAACTTCGTTACCACTGATCAGAATTACTACAGTAATAAAAAGAGCTTGAAACAAGGCCAACAAAATTCTACTCAGAAAGAGTCAACACATAATAGAACTCAAGCAATATTTAAAAGTCGGTTTTCGGATTCTTATGAAAGCGATCAACATGTAAACAGAGATTTCATTCGCAGAAATGCTTCAAAACTATTTAAAGAAGAATTACAAACAATTATTCCAAGCGATAATGGAACTGTGAGGATGTCTGTATTATACACCGAGAAATCGTTGACTCACGATGAATATTTTCCGCATTGGATAATAATAACCGCCGACATCATTAATTACTGGCATAAGTGTTCTGAAAGCAATTTATCACTAGAAGCAGATGAATATTGGAGCATAGAAACTCGCATTCCTTTTGATCGTTATGCTTTCGATGAAAAATTCTTTTCCGACCCTAAAAACTCTTCAATTAATACAGTCGTCCATGATATCATATGGGCACTTCTAGGTAAGAATTTTCTACCTTTTTTTAGTGCAATGTTAACGAGCTGATGTGTGCATCACATGACTTCCTTTTACACCAATTTGATGTTATTTCCCCATTATTGGAAATTTTAATGTGATTCAATAGTTAACTCTCTAAATATCACCAACAATGGCCAAATTGAAAGAAGATTTAGAAAAAAATCGCCAAATTTGTCGCCAAGTTGGCGACCAAAATACTGGCGATATATTGCCAAGCGTCCGACAAATTATAACACCACTTGAGTTTACATCGAAATTAACAATGTTTTCCCTCAAAAAGGGGCAAAAGTCCCCCTTAGGAACATCCGAATGCAACCAAAAGGGAAGGTGCACAACTAGGCCCCACTAGGAGTCTACGTACCAAATTTCAACTTTCTAGGACATACCGTTTTTGAGTTATGCGAGATACATGCGCACATACATACGTACATACGGATATCACGAGAAAATTCGTTGTAATTAACTCGGGGGTCGTCAAAAAGGATATTTCGGGTGTCTGTAGGTTCCTAGGCATTTATCCACGTGTGGTCAGGTCGAAAAAAAAACTCAACATTCATTCGGGGGTGAGAAAAATGGAAATTAAGGCCGAATTTTGAGTGAAATTTTTTTCGCGACTACAATACTTCTTTTTTTGTAAAAGGAAGTAAAAATACAAAAACAATTATAGAATGTTTATAGGGTAGATTGTCCTGTGAGGACATCCCCCCCTCTTCCCTCGTGAAGTAACAGCTGAAAGTTCTTTTTAAAAATTTAAGTTTCGAAAGTAAAGTGGTTTCTTGGCAGTAAAACTTGACGGTGGAAAGGTGGCGGATGACCTGGAAGCGGAAACGGAATACTTCATTTTCGAGTAGGATTGATTGGCGAGCAGTAAGCACTTTATTGCTGTCGCATCCTCGCCGATCCAATCTGATACAAAATGAAGTCTTCTGTTTTCTCTTCCAGTTGATCCGCCACTTCGTGACTTTAGTAACATCCATGAAAACAAAACCGAATAGGAAATACAACGAATAGAAATTGCTATTTGTCCACGAGCGGGTGGTGGTCATTCACTGGGTTTCCGCACTGTACTCTTCATCATTTCCAGCCGCCCCCCCCCCCTCCCAAATAAACTGACACACAGAAAGATACGACTTCTCCATTTTTTAAGAAAGCAATTATGGGCAGTTGGGGTGCATTCAATTCCCCCACTTATTTATTGGTTTAAAAAAAAAGGGCAAGAGCCACAAAAGCAATCTACACGAATCCATGGAGTCTTGAACAAGTCATAAAGTTCGATTAAGCTGTATTTCTCTTTCGTCCGAGTTTTTTTTTTTTTTTTTTTCACACGACAATCCGAACCCAAATTCCAGTTCTTATCTTATCTCATCTCATTGATTCTACAAGAACTTCGAGAAACGCGCTTAGATGCAGTTTAAGGCGATTTCGATAGGAAATGGCATTGCTTCGGTCCTATTTTTGGACATAAAAGCATAATTTGGAAAAAAAAATTAAGCCTTCGTGTCTTAATTTACATTCTTTGATACTAGTGTTTATGTCTCAGTCATATTTTACGAGAATAATTTTGAATTCGAATAAAATGGAAGAACAAAACTTGATCATGATTGACTTCAAACTATAATTATTATGAAACTAAACAAAGTTTGAATTCAACTTAAAATAATTTTATTAGAAGAAAATGGTAATCTATTTGAGTCATTAAATTCGTAAACTGCTACAAAAAATCTTTTCCTGATTTGGAAGCGAAAGTACTGTTATTCATTTACTTTAAAGCTTATCTTCAAAAAATTGTAGAAGAGAGAAAGAATCATTATTAATATTAATAATACAATAAGTTAATATTAATTATGAAGGGAAAAACGAATTTATCAATGAATAATTACTGAATTTAATAATGTACAGCAACTATATTAGTTCAAAATAGTTATATATTTACATTTATGAAATATCTATATTAAGATAGAAGGAAAAATGCAAGCACTCAGAAACTGATTACCACATGGTACTTCATTCATACGTTTTTTATGAAAGAAATTGCATATATTATGAAACAATTTTAAAGCAATTACGGTTATTACAAGCATATATTTTCAAAGTACTGTTACTCGTGTATAATGGAAAAATTTTGTAACTATATTGATAAAATAGCTGCGTACATATATGACTACAATAAATGCAGTGAAATAGTGAAATATTCTTTTTGAAAAATATTAAAATAACTGCAGATGAATAAGTACGGAACATCAGAGTCTGGTTGTTACATAACGTTTCTCCAACAACCCCAATAAAATATTATCCTATTAAATATTTTTAAGAACAAACCTTTACTTTAAACTGTTATTTCCAAGAACTGTTGGCTGTGACTTTTCAAATGGATACCAATGATGAACATTCAAAATATGATTAGCTATGTAATTACTGACGATTTTGATTCAAATAAATGAAATAAGCTATAATAAATACATATACTGAAATATTTGCATTTGTAGAATATACGCACAACTCTAGATGGAAAAATATGTATTCTCCGAAACTGACACCGCATAAAGTTTCATTTGAAGTTTATTGTCGAATGATTTTTTTGTTTGTTTATTAACAGTTCATTTAAGATAGAAATTTTTCAAGTACTGTTGCTCAAAATTAATTCATGAAATATTTACATTTACGAAATAAATAAAACAACTAGTGAAAATATTGATTCTTCGAAACTTAAACCACATAATGTTTCAATATTAACTCCAGTATTAAGAGATCTCTTATCCTATGAAACATTTTTGAGAACTCATACTATAATTTCAAACAGATATTTCCGATAACAGCGCACTCGCGAATTTTCGAATAAATATAAATGACGACAATTCAAAACATTTGCATCTGTAGAGTATACGAATAAATGTAAAACAATAGAGGAAAAAAATAAGTTTTCTCCAAAATTGACACAACATGACGTTTCATTATTGGTCATTCATAAATCACTATTTCGGAAATTTATTATATGTACTATAAAACAACCTTTCTTCCTTTAAAAAAAAAATTTAAAATAGACATTATTCAAGTACTACCGTCCGTAATTAAATCATAAAAAATTACATTTGTAAAATATATATTACAAGTATAGTGGGAAAGATATAGATTCTCCAAACTGAAACCACATAATAACGCCACATAAAACTAAGAATTAAAGAATGGTTTATGAAGCACTGTAGAAATTTTTGAAAAAGAATTTAGATGAATTATGAAAAATTCTTCTGTTCCTTTGAAATTTCATGTCCCGGGGAGTTTGTGCGATAAATAGCGCGAGCCGAAAAATTAAAATTGAAGATGCAAACCAATATTGAGCAATGGAAACAAGCAAGTCAGTGCTTCCAGGATGACGTCAGAGCGGTCATTTTTCCCCTCCTTTAGCCAAGAGCGGCTAAAGTGAAAAATCAAAGACATGGTCCAACCCTCCTTTTCCAACCACCCTGGCTTAGATGGCCCGGATTAAAGACTGACCACCGGTGTAGTTAGTAAGTGCACTTGGGGGATGAAGAGGGAAGGATAGAAAGAAGGGAAAAAAAAACAGTTGGGGCCTAAAATTATATTTGTTGGAATTCAGAAAAGAGAACTTTTTTCAACTTTAGGATTACTCGGGGCGCCTTCAAAACCTCGGGGCCCGTAGGCATCCGCCTAAGTTGCCTACATAATCCGGCCCTGATCACGAAGCAGTTTTGTCAAATCCGAAAAACATTTCGTAAGATTTAAGCATGCGTGTCTGAGTGGGCCGTCAAACAACGATGCTATGCAACCACTTCTTTTCCTGATAAATAAAAATTGCCAGTTTTTGCAGCATTTTCAACGTGATCTCTTGCAGAGTACTATCCTTTTCTTGTAACATCATTTTTTGGGGGGAATTTTATTGTTTTCGTCGTGAAATCCCGGTTTTACATCCCCAAATCAACAGTTTTCCAGAATTTCACTTCCCCCCCCCCCCTATCAGGGCCCAGTTTCTCCGTAGATGTATTAATAAAATTAATTTTACCCACTCAGAAACTTTGTTGCGTATGAATTCCCCACATTTTACGTTTTCCCTGGGAAGTAAAAAAAGAGGAAAATGTTCTAAACTAAGCAATACGAGTATGTTTCCTTTTGTGCTTTTTTAAAGCTAATCCACGCTGCTAAAAGTTAATCAAAACAGAAATGCTACTGCTCCATCCGTCACGTCGTAGACTAATAGACTTTTCGTCCGGCAATGAAGATAAACAAGAAGCAGGGGCCTGATTACCCAAGAGGCACATGAAGCTTGATATTCGCCTCAAAATCAACAGAGAGCCCAAAAATGAATTTAAAATTTCAGTTTCTGCTTTCGAATGTATTTTTAAAAGTATTCACACATTAGAACTCGCTAAATAAAAATTCTGAAAGAATTTTAAAAAGTGAGGACACATTTCGTAAAATGTGGGAGCAAACTATTTTCATCTTTGGAACTTTTCCCAACATGCTACAATATACTTTGCTTTTTGCTTTTGTACCGGGTAACAAGAAATAACTTTAACACACATAAAACACCATTACTTTAATGCATATGAAAATACTATGACCAAACTTCAAAATAAATATGAGTACATAACGTATTTCGTCTAATATATTAACAAACTTTCAAAGTGGCTACCTTTAGAATTAGTACAGAGTACAGAGCTTTAAACGTGTCACAAATTTTTCTGCTCTGGGCCGCAACTCACTTGCTGATATTTTATCCCAATCCCTTGCATAAAAATTTCTTTAGGAATGCCAAAGTTTTATGAGGTTTAGCACATACCCTTGTCTATAGGACGGATCAAACACAATAATCCATTGGTTCAAATCTGGGGAGCACGGTGGCCATTCTTCAGCTTTAATGAAGTCCGGAAAATGTGTCTTGCACCAATCTTAAGTGCATTTAGAACTGTCAGGTGCGGAATCCTGTTTGAAGGTCGATCTTTTGTTTCCGAAGAACGTTTGCGACCAAGGTAAGACAACATTTTCCAAAATGCGTTTGCGGTATGTTTCTTGATTCATCTTTACCCCTTGATCAACAAAAACAAGTGATATTTTCCCACTAGCACATATCCCACCCCAAGCAATTGGCTTTGGGTCGTTGATGCAATTCAACAATGCAAAAAGGTCTTGGAGACAAGGACAAGGGTGCCCATAGGGGGGCAAGTGGGGGCTCAAGCAACCCCCCCCCCCCTTAGAAGTTGGAACCTCCATGCTTTTAGTACTTTTTTCTCTGAAAAAAATGTAAAAACATTTCTTCTCTAGCCATCAATGAAAAATTTATTAAAAATGTCAAACTTTAATAAGTCCATTCTTCACTGCAATCGGTTTCTATGGGGAAAATATCCCGCTAAACAATGGAGAAAATATCCGAGTCCCCGCCCCCTTAAAACTATGCATATGGGTGCCCATGGACAAGGATGGGTGCTCTAAACCTCTAAAAACTAGGTATCTCTAAAGAAATCCTTATGCAAAGATTGGGATAAAATAACAGAAAGTGAGTTACGGCCCATAGCCGAAAATTTTGTGACATGTTTACTGTTCTCTAATAGGCTGAAAGGAGCCACTTTGAAAATTTGTAAGTATATTAGACGAAATAATGTGTTCATATTTATTTTGAAGTTGGGTCGTGATATTTTCATTAGCATTAAATTTAATGGTGTATTATGTGTGTCCAAGTTATTTCTTGTCACCCTGTATTTCTTTTATTTTTCAACTGAGTCCCTTGAGAAACGTAAAAGGGGGTTACACTGTGTATGATGAATACGAATCATAAATGAAGCACAGAATTCACAAAAAAAGATATGACTTTAGACAAAGTTCACAAAAATTCGATTTAATAGTGGATTGTAATGAATGAATTCAGAAGAATTCGCACAAAGAAACTCAAAACACAACTCAAGAATAGTTTCACACTCAAACAAGAACAAAGCACCACAACTCGCACACAGAACACAACAATCAATTCGAAAATCAATCAAAGTCGAAGTATTTTTAGACTGTTGCCACAACCTTATAAAGAAATTATGTAAATTAAATTAGAGACAAAAACCATGGAGGAAAAAGTTTTAGTCCCATATAAAGAATAAATTTCATGGACTTCACGGTAATTATATTGAAAAATAATAATAATCAGGCGTGAAGTCGAACAGCGCATTTTCTTTTCCTCTTCCCTTTTTGTTTTGTTCTCGCTCTACCAAACAGTGTACTTGTACCTTTTTCTGTTCTTTATTTAATATTTTCAGGTTGGTACTTCCTTGGCGCCCTTGTCATGACTTTGACTGTAATGGCATTTGCCAGAGTGAAAGAACAGCATGGGATCTTCTACATCAGAGACAGAATCCAGACCTTGTTTGCTACAAATGAGGGATTGGATGAAGAAATAACACCCTTGCTTCAGCTAGAATCCTCATCATCATGCAGCAGCAGTTTACCAAATCTGT
Source organism: Uloborus diversus (assembly GCF_026930045.1). Classification (NCBI taxonomy): domain Eukaryota; kingdom Metazoa; phylum Arthropoda; class Arachnida; order Araneae; family Uloboridae; genus Uloborus; species Uloborus diversus. The sequence continues at coordinate 61,503,944 of NC_072739.1, read as the reverse complement.
CATCGTTACTAGAAGACGTCACAAGAAGGAATGAGCTGCATGATTTGGATCAAATGGAAATTTTTGTAGAGAAAGATCAAAACCTCGAAATTATGTAAAGCTGTAAATATACATAAAGATGAGATTTTTTTTAATTTTCTGATTAAATTGTTTAAAATAGAAGATTAAAACCACAAGGAATAACTTCTGCAGAGCTTAGAGCAGCAAAACATTTAACTTTGTTAATGAGAGACCGCAGGTTTTTTTCCCTCTTCTCTCAGTCACTACGCCTCAATATCTCACAAGGATTCAATGAAATGCATGTCATAAAATCTAACGCAATCGAAAAAAATGGACAATTTGTTAAAGACAAATACCAGTTTGTTATGGCATCCAGAGATTAACCTTTATTCGGAACTAGTCAAAACAGAGCTGGAGTGGTAAGCGTTTAACAGGGGTCGGAGTAGTGATTTCAAAAATGTTACGACAACAAATATCAAGTTTTTTTAACTTAATGAAATTTATAAGCTTGATTTTTGTAGTGGATGATAAACCGTTTCAAATTCAATCTTGAAAGCTACAATAAAATGCATTCAATCTTTTATTCTTCAACACAGTGACACATTGTGAAGTAGAAGTATATACCAGATACTAGTAGAGTAGGTTAAATGTATGTCCAATTGCTTCTTTACTTGCCTTGTTGTTACATAAAGAATGATGAAAATATATCCTTAATAAGGAGGAATTTCAAGTAAGGTGCAAGTCTAAAATTTATTATAAACTTAACTTTTATTTGATAATTTGATATTTTTTGCTATCTCAGAATCATCAAAAATATCCCCTGTAAACTACAGATAAATAATTTAAAGGTGAAAATGAATTTTTTATTTTTCTGCAACTAAAACTAAGAAAACCTCCGATTTGTAAATTTTATCTTGGAGTGAACTTGGAACAAAAGCTTTGGATTGCTTGATCATAATAATTTTGTTTTTAGTAGAAGACAAAGAACAAGGAATTTAAAATACAGCTTGATTTTTAAAGCAACTTGTTACCTTTTATGTCTTGCCGCATCAGCATCAGACAGTGCCTGTGAAAATCCTTAATTATCAATATTGGAATGATAATGTACAAACAGAACAAAATGCTTTAAGTTCATCCTTTTCTGCACGGCACCATGTGAATCTTGTATCCATTTCTGTCTGCTTTTTCCAACCACAAGGAAGAGAATTTAGTTATTTACATTTTTAAAGCAAAAAGTTAGTGACTAAATATAAAAATTATATGTGCAAGAAATAATTCTACTTCACTGAACAGAAACACAAAGCAAACTGACTCTTCGTACTGTAAGAACAAATTAATGCTCCTACCACACAAAAGGTAAACATTATAAAATAAATATTACTTCCCACCTGGGGACAAATCACTTAAATTTTGCTCTAAATAAACTTTTTGGACCAAGTGTTAATATTTGGGTTCTAACTCAACACATTGTATTTATTTTATTTCAATTAGCTATAATACCTTTCACCGCCCCCCCCCCCTCTCTCTCTCTCTGCCACGGAACTGCAATTCGAGAGAAGGAAGAAGTACTCCCCCCCCCCCCACGCGGTTCACATATTTTTCATTACTTTTCAAAGGGGGAAAATTTAAAGTGATAATAAAATGTCAGTAATTTCAATGTTAATTTATAGCAGCGGAGTTATTATTTTTGATTTATTTTGCACTATTATATAACATTTTTTATTTCTTTCTTTAACTTACTTTTTTCGTTTTGCATTTACTTATGAACAGTAAAAATAACATGAAAGGAATAATAAACTGATTCATTTCTAGAAGGATAATAGCAAAATAAGCCGTACAATTTAATTTTCAAAGAAATAAAAGTATATAATTAACAATGCTCGAGAATTCACAAATCGACCTTGCAAAAACGAAGAATTTCTAAAGCCTGTGATAAGGATTTTTCAACCAATACTTCAATGGAAATGGTTTGATAGGTCAATACCGCTCATTTACTTTTAAACTTATACTTCCATTATTTTGTACTTAACAAAAGAACAGAGAAAACAGAAACGAGCGTACTTCAAATGTTAGTTTTCATTGTCCTTCAATCAATCAATGTTATCAATTTTTCGGAATCCTTCCTGGGGGCTAGATCATGACGATTTCAGGCACAGACACTTCCATCACAGACTAAACACAATAATCAATTTCTCTACTTAAAAACTAAAGTTATTTCCCTACTCTCAATTGCATTCAAAAGTCTCTGTTTTGTTCTAAGTGTTCGAGAGCAAGTACGTGTCCTGGGCTGAATTTAGATCCATGTGACTTATAAACCTTTCTAAAAATTAATCGCTCCTCTTTTCCTTTAAACAACAATAACTAGTTTATTACTACACTTGAAAAATATTTCATTTTCAAAACATTGGAGGAAAATATCAACGAACCTGGAATAATGACCTCCTTTTTTTAGCCTACTTTCCCAGTAAAAGACAGAAAAAGAAGAAGAAAGCATGAAAGAAGGCTTAATGCATCTTAAAAATATCGCAAAAAACAAAAAAAAGTCAAAAATAAATAAAATAATTGAATAAATATTGAAAAATTAAAAATTGGAAAGTAGGGTATTGAGATGGGGAAAAATGTCTGTCGGTCTGTCTGTCTGTCGGTCTGTCTGTCTGTCCCCCCCCTAATAACTTTTGAATGAATAGTCCGATTCGAACAAACTTTTTTTTGTTCGAAAGATCTCGGCAAGGACATCTCATTCCCATACTTCACTTTTTGATTTGAACTATTTTTTGTTCATTTTTGAACAGTTCAAAAAAACTTAACATCAGCGCCTACGGGGAAATTCAAGGCTATTCCGAAGTGTGAGGCGAATTTGCTTCAAACAAACTTTGTAGGAAAAAGTGTTTGATGAAAAACTTGTATATAAAATATCTTTTTGATTTGAACAATTTTCCGTTCAATTTTGAACAGTTCAAATCCCTTAACATTAGCGCCTATGGGGAAACTGAAAGTCAATGTAGATTCCGTACTTGAAGGCGGATTTACTTCAAACAAATTTTGTTGGAAATAGCTCTTGACGCCAAACTCCAGACTTCGACTCCAAGAATTTAGGGGCACTTGACCCCGACTCCGACTCCTGTGCCCGACAATTAATCGGACTCCGACTCCTCCGACTTCGTAGCTTTTGCAAAAATTTATACACGGAGGACAAATGACTGACTCCGATTCTTAGATATTCGACTCCGACTCCTTTACCCCAAAATGAGATTGACTCCGACTCCGACTCCACAGCTATGGTTTTGACTGTGAAATAATTATTGTGGATCTGACTTGTTTTTATTTTTACGCTAAAGTTTTAGTTTAGGTATTCAGTTTTCGGTGAATAAACTCGAAGTCATTTATGTTTCTACATAACGATATGCGCAGACGATTTTTTTTTTTTTTTTGACAATAAAAAATTATTTCTTTAAGTTGACATTTTATTGTTTTTATTTATTTTGGTAAGCGCATTAATTCATTTAAAAATGGTTTTTGACAACAGGGGGAAAATTAACGATTTTTTTTTTTTTTTTTTGATATGATGAATTTATTTTAATGAGCTTATTAATTTTAATTATTATTTTTTCGTTTTGAAAGCTGTTAAAGATTTTTTTAATGTAAAAAAGTGTATTAGCTGCTTTGTTTAAAAGTTGCTGCTTTTTTTTATTTTTTTTACGCATCTAATTTTTTTTAGATAAGTGAGGAATATTTTATTCCTAGAAATCAGCTTAAATTATTTTAATAATATATTTGAAAAAAATTTGCGATTTTAGCTGTTTTTGAGAATATTGATCAGGTAATAGAAAGTAGTATGGGTATACGGGAAAGTAGGCTCGTCTAGTTCTAGACAGAACTTCTTGTCTTATGAAATATTCAAAAAAAAAAAGAGAAAACGATAGGCAATAAGGAAAAAAGAAGAAATAAATAAATGTTGCAATATTACGTTTTTAAGAATTAAAAAGAAAATGGATTTGTTACATATGATGTCCTTACACTGTTAAAACTACAGGTTGCATTCGGCACCTTTCAGGGGTGAAACGCTTGTTCACCAGCGGCACCCAATACGGAGCCGGAATTTCACCTCTAACTAGGGTGAAAAACAGGCACCTTTCAAAAAATAGGCAGCCGGGGTGAAAAGAATGAACCTTCGGAGAGAGAAATGGCACCCTTACTGTAGATCCTCCCCCCCCCCTCCCCCGTATTGTGTGCGTTTTTGAATACAGTTGTGTATTTTTCTTTTTTTAATAGTTTTGTTTTGATTCATGATAGTCTACGTTTTGCACACTTTTCACATTGCATGAATTCAGTACTGGAAATGATTAAAACTTGTAATTACAGCATTTGACCATATTTCAGAGCTTTCAACATAGTTAAGAAGTGCTCATTGCTTTAATTCATCTGATCGTTCTCTACATCAGTGTTTCTCAACCTCTTTTGACCCACGGGTCGGTAAAAACAAATGAAAAACATTTCGGACCTGTGAAATTTTTATCCTTTTCTTAAAAATAAATAAAATAAATAATAATAATTATAATAACTCTCGGGGCGGTAAAAAACTTGTAAAAAAATTCTGCGTACTGATGAGGTTTTTTTTTTTTTACAAAGTAATATTAAAGATGAATAAAACAATAAATATCTACAGACTTTATTTGGTATCAAAGAGTTGTCACAAATATATTTAAAGTTAAAGACGAGTAATTATTTGAATAATCATAGTTAAGTTAATGATCATTTGTGAGAAATAACCGCACCGAAAGTAAAGTGTAGATGTACTTATGAATTATTTACATGAACAGCCAAAAATATTCTGGGATATTCAAGTTACGATAAAACAAAATCGTTTCTCAAACGTTCAACATTTCAATCAAGATAACAATAAAATAAAAATGCGCATAAAATTTTTCGACAGTTAAAAATTTAAAGAAACTCCTAACACTATCGAATAACCGCTAACAGGAAATGATTCAAACACTTGAACGAAAAAGCAAAAGAAAAAGATAGACGGAGAGAGATTTCTTTTTTATTTTTTGCACTCGCTACACGAAGCACAAGAATCATTTTTATTTAGGTTCTCACTTGTTGGTTATTGAAAATATCATTGCGGTTACTATTTCGGTGATTAAATGTTGCTTATCGAGTACTCAAGAAAATAATGATAGATACATTTAGTAGCGTTTTGTGTGAATGATGGAATTTTCACGATAGTAACGGTAACCTGAAAATAAACAACTAATGGTACTACGGTATCGTAACGGACTAACGGTAACTGAAAAGCATTAAACGTACTTTTAACTATGTTGGAAAGCCCTAAAAGCTACAAAGTGATCAAAAGCTGTACTTACTTGTTATTTTAAAGAATTATCCTACAAAAGTTGAGATTTAATCCAATAGTGTACTTCATTCAATGTGAAAGACGTAGAAGCCACGCGTAGTGCAATCTATCATTCGTCCGCCATATTGAAGTGGTTGAATGCTGAATGTATGCCGGAAGCGCATGCGCCAGCAAGCCATTTAGCGATTGCTTGCTGTTTTGGCACCCCTGTCTACGACTGTCTGCTACTTTCGCACCTCTGCTTTACTTCCTGGCCAGTATGGCACCCTTGGTCACCATGCTTTCACCTTAGGGGGAATATATTCACTCGTCTGGAACCTCTGGTTATAACAGTGTAGTTGACTGTGTAAGTGGATGAAATTTTTTAAATAGCTTTTTTTAGTTGGAACAAAATTTATCAGTATCATAATAACATCAGATCATGTTATATTTCACTCACAGTGTATCTTTTTAGCCTACTTTCCCAGTAAAAGTCAGAAAAAGGAGAAAAAAGCATGAAAAAAGGCTTAATGCATCTTAAAAATATCGCGAAAAACAAAAAAAAGTCAAAAATAAATAAACTAATTAAATAAATATCGAAAAATTAAAAATTGGAAAGTAGGGTATTGAGATGGGGAAAAATGTCCGTCGATCTGTCTGTCTGTCTGTCCCCTCCCTAATAACTTTTGAATGAATAGTCCGATTCGAAAAACCTTTTTTTTGTTCGAAAGATCTCGACGAGAACACCTCATTCCCATATTTAACTTTTTGATTTGAACTATTTTTTGTTCAATTTTGAACAGTTCAAAAAAACTTAACATTAGCGACTACGGGGTAATTGAAGGCAATTCTGAACTGTGAGGCGAATATGCTTCAAACAAACTTTGTAGGAAAAAGCTTTTGATAAAAAAAACTTGCATATAAAATACATTTTTGATTTGAACAATTTTCCGTTCAATTTTGAACAGGAACCTCAACATTAGTGCCTACGGGGAAACTGAAAGTCAATGTAAATTCCGTACTTAAAGGCAGATTTGCTTCAAACAAATTTTGTTGGAAATAGCTCTTGACGCGTGACGCCAAACTCCAGACTCCGACAATTTATGGGCATCCGACTCCGACTCCTTTTCCCGATAATTAATTGAACTCTGACTCCCCGACTTCGACTCTGACTTGGTAGCTTTGGCAAAAATTTATACACGGAGGACAAATGACCGAGTTCGATTCTCGGATACTCGACTCCGACTCCTTTATCTCAAAATGAGATTGACTCCGACTCCGCAGCTATGGTTTTAACTGCGAAATAATTATTGTTGATATGACTTTTTTTTATTTTCACGCTAAAGTTTTAATTTAGGTATTTAGTTTTCGGGGAATAAACTCGAAGTCATTTATGTTTCTACATAAAGATATGCGCAGACGATTATTATTATGATTTTTTTTTTTTTTTTGACAATGAAAAATATTTCTTTAAGTTGACATTTTATTGTTTTTATTTATTTTGGTAGGTGCTTCAATTCATTTAAAAAATTACTTTTGGCAACAGGGGGAAAAGAAACGATTTTTTTTTTTTTTTTTTTTGATATGATGTATTTATTTTAATAGTGGATTTAGGTTATTGGACCTTGAGCGCCCTGACAATTTTTTCGTTAGGAGTATTTTTTAAAGACCTTTCCAACCATATCAAATTCGAAAAAAATGGACCATTTGTTCGCGTAGAAAGAGCCATTTAGGACGAAAATGCGTTTTTTATTAATATCTTCGTTAACTAGAGTTCGATTTCAAAAATTTTTATTGATGACATTAAAACTCGGCAATAGCTACTGAACAAAAAAAGAATGAAGGAAATCGGTTCACAACCAGAGGAGGAATCGGTACCGAAAGAAAACAGCTTGCCTATTAATATATAAAGATTTCTAATCATTGAATCAGGAGTCAATTAAAGAACTATCTTTTAAATAACTTTCAGGGAACTCGCAGATTAACTAAATAAACTTTTTTCTTACAGTAAAATGAGAAAAATCTCTAGGTTTAAGTCTTCTTGAAAAAGACTACGAGCCTAGCTGTTTGATAAAGATATACTGCGTACATTAATCGTTTGATTGCTGAAGAATTTTCTTGTAACTACGTTATATAAGGGCAGAGTAAAATGCGTATTGAAAAATAGTAGAAGCGTCTATTTTCAATATACGCATTTACTCCAATTTTTACACAATATGTAACTTTTAACGAGACATATTTTTAAGCTTACTTACTACAAGAAACATTTTCTGCACAAATTTCATAAATTCGTTAGCTATATATAGCGCAAATTAAGTTGCATGGTTAAATTCCGTTGATTTTTTTTTTTTCTGTGTAAACCTCACACTGCCAAACTTACACCCACAAAAATTTTCTATAGTAATTAATTTTTCATACTTCCTGTGGTATTCTTGCACTGTTAGCCATTCTTTCCCTGTTTCGACAATAAAGCTAGAAGTAAACAATTCTAGTCAATTTAGTGTGAAAATCATAGCAACAAACAATAGCGTGATCTCACTTTCTCACTTCTACGCATGTTTGACTCAACAGACGAGAATAGTCCAAGAGCCCATGATAGCCAGACATACGTCATAGTATAAAGGCCCAAAATTTTCCTGCGTAAGCGCACTGGAGCAGGTATGAAGGGTTCGCTATTAGTTAAGCTGACTCGCGCTGGCTTTGGCGGGCAAGAGGTAGCAAAGGCGCGAAAAAATGGTGAACAAAAACATCATAGTATAACGCGTGATTTTTTAATATTTTAATAGGGGTACTATTACGAGTTAAACCTTACAAAGCCAGACACTTAGCACGCTGGCTTTGCGCAGCCAGACACTTCAAAGCAGGGAAAAAATGGTGTACAAAAACATCATAGTGTAAAGTGCAATTTTTTTATATATTGTAAGGGGTGCTACTAGGAGTTACGCCTCACAATGCCAGACACTTCGCACGCTGGCCTTGCGCAGCCAAACACTTCAAAGTTGGGAAAAATCGCGTCCAAAAACATCATAGTATAAAGCGTGATTTTTTAATATTTTGTAAGGGGTGCTACTAGGAGTTACGCCTTACAATGCCAGACACTTCGCACGCTGGCCTTGCGCAGTCAGACACTTCAAAGTTGCGAAAAATCGTGTCCAAAAACATCATAGTATAAAGCGTGATTTTTTTATATTTTGTAAGGGGTGCTACTAGGAGTTACGCCTTACAATGCCAGACACTTCGCACGATGGCCTTGCGCAGCCAGACACTTCAAAGCCGTACCTATACAACTAAAAAAGATACTCAGTAATTGCACTCTTCCCGCAAGTCAGAACAGGATTAAATATGTAATGTATTAGTGCCAAGAAATAAAAGGTGTTATTATCACATTTCATAAAAATACATAAAGTTGCTCACTTTTTTCCCCAACTTTGAAGTGTCTGGCTGCGCAAGGCCAGCGTGCGAAGTGTCTGGCATTGTAAGGCGTAACTCCTAGTAGCACCCCTTACAAAATATAAAAAAATCACGCTTTATACTATGATGTTTTTGGACACGATTTTTCCCAACTTTGAAGTGTCTGGCTGCGCAAGGCCAGCGTGCGGTCTGGCATTGTAAGGCATAACTCCTAGTTGCACCCCTTACAAAATATAAAAAAATCACGCTTTATACTATGATGTTTTTGGACACGATTTTTCCCAACTTTGAAGTGTCTGGCTGCGCAAGGCCAGCGTGCGAAGTGTCTGGCATTGTAAGGCGTAACTCCTAGTAGCACCCCTTACAATATATAAAAAAATCGCGCTTTATACTATGATGTTTTTGTACACCATTTTTTCTCTGCTTTGAAGTGTCTGGCTGCGCAAAGCCAGCGTGCTAAGTGTCTGGCTTTGTAAGGTTTAACTCGTAATAGTACCCCCAATAAAATATTAAAAAATCACGCTTTATACTATGATGTTTTTGTTCACCATTTTTTCGCGCCTTTGCTACCTCTTGCCCGCCAAAGCCAGCGCGAGTCAGCTTAACTAATAGCGAACCCTTCATACCTGCTCCAGTGCGCTTACACAGTAAAATTTTGGGTCTTTATACTATGACGTATGTCTGGCACCCATGGGCTCTTACTCTAGAAGAGCGATAGCTCTTCGTTGGACTCAAATGGTAAAGAAACTAAACATCAAAATATTTAGACGCTCGTATATGCTCCATGTAATGTTTTTATCAAGTTTAATCAATTTTTCCCATCAAAAGCTTCTGAGGAAACGAAAGCTTTTAAATTCTTTCATCTGAGGACATTATATTCATGAGTAGAGCTTTTCTAGCATGGCTTCAGATTTATCATTGTCAATGAAAGAGCTATAACCGGCATTTTGCAATGACAGAGTAAACTATTTTAATGTAAAATATATCAGAGAGTATGCACATATTTTCATGTTAAGAGTATCGAATGTGCGAGAGACAAATGAATAAAAAAGGAGCAAAATTTGCCTGAAGGCACTTGAACATGAAACTTTATCAGAAACAGGCATATTGAAACTCCGCCATTACAATATTTCTTTCGCGAAACACCTGAAAACCTCTCGCGAACCCCCAGGGTTTCGTGAACCACCGGTTGGGAACCGCTGCTTTAGGCCAACGGTAGCATGCATTAAAACTAGTAAATTTAGGTACATTAAAAAAAGTTATTCATTTTGGTTTTTTATTTATTACTTACTTTTACAAAAAAGGAAGTATTGTATTCGCGAAAAAATTTTCATCCAAAAACCGGCCTTAATTTCCATTTTGCTCACCCCCAAATGAATGTTCAGTTTTTTTTCAACTCGACCACACATGGATATGTGCCTAGGAACGTACAGACACCCGAAATATCCATTTTGACTATCCCCGAGTTAATTACAACGAGTTTTCTCGTGATGTCTGTATGTACGTATGTATGTGCGTATGTATGTCGCATAACTCAAGAACGGAATGTCCTAGAAAGTTGAAATTTATTACGTAGACTCCTAGTGAGGTCTAGTTGTGCACCTTCCTTTTTGGTTGAATTCGGATGCTCCAAAGGGGGTCTTTTGCCCCCTTTTTTGGGGGGGGGATCATTGTTAATTTCGATGTAATCTCAAGTGGTGTTATAATTTGGCAGACACTTGGCAATATATTGCCAGTCTTTTGGTCGCCAAGTTTCGTCGCCAACTTGGCGACAAATTTGGCATTTTTTTTTTTTTTTTTTTTTAAATCTGGTTTTAATTTGGCCACTGTTGGTGATATTTAGAGAGTAAACTATTGAATCATATTAAAACTGCCAATAATGAGAAAATGACATTAAATTGGAGTAAAAGGAAGTCATGTGATGCACACATCAGCTCGTTTTTTCGAATTGTAATGTAAGTGATTTAACCTATCCTACTAATGGCCTCATGCATTACATTGAAATTGCTGTACGGTTTATTAGAAGTAAATGAATCATTTGTAATTTAATTTTATCTTTTCAAGACAGAAAATATATTGTTAATGTAAATGCTTGACTGTCCCTCACTTTTCCATTAAAACAAATGAAACATGTTTAACAAATATCCTGACTCATAATTATAATTAGGGGTTTAAATACTTTTCAAAATGGAGTTTATCAAGGTAATTAAAGTAAAACTTATACATTTGGTTTTTAATGTCTAAGGCGGGTTTGGATTTCTTTTTTTTTTTAATTTCAATTTGAAAATTAGACATTTGGCCATTAAAAAGCACATTACTTTCAAAAATGTTTACAAAGAAAAGAATTTAAAGGCAACTTTGATTTTTTTAAAATTAATTAACATTTAATTAATTAGCATAGTTCAATGATTCCAAGAAATATACTTCACCCACAGATACCAATATTGGTGTTAAACGATGCAGCATACTTTGCTCTATGTTCTAAACCTAATAAAGCAGTTACACAGGTCATAGTTTTTATGGTACTTTTTTTCATCTACAGTGCACTTCAAAAAAAAAAAAAAAAATCATGCATCTTTTATATTAACTCATAGTGTTAACATTGTATTTAAAAATTGCAAAACACAAATTTATAAGAATCCTTTAATTGTGGGCAAAAACTATTACAAAATAATGATAATTAAATCATTCTAAAATCGGCAGAACTTCTCAAGTTCTTGTTCAGATATTGTTTTTAAGAGAAATAATTGTTTGTGTTAAATATATGGTGAGATCACTGTAATGAAATGTTTTAGCCTTTGGGTTTTGAACAATTTGTTTATGTATGAAGGAAAAACGAAATAAATATATTTTCACTACCAATAGTATTGTCTTGCATTTTTGCCTAATGATTTGCATATAACTTTTAAGCTATTTATTACTGAACATGAGTTACTACAAAATACTATTAATTACATTTACTTTTAATTTCAGAAAAATTAATTTCAGAAAAAAAGTGAGTCAATATTCAAAGCTAACATTTGTTTCTAAGATCATATCCATCTGCCATTATTATCGTTCCGATTTGAAGGGGGGGGGGAGGGGTTCTGTTTAAATAACTTTTAATATGGTGAAAAAAAAAGGAACAGGTGAAGAAGAAACTCTCCCCACTAGAGGTGATTCACCATCTAAGCAAGCAGGCCTTCCTAAGAGTCAATCTCCCTAGCCTACTCCCCTACAAATTGTAAAATAATATTGTATTGTTTTGCCTCTCAGTTTAAGAAGACATAATTAACTTGGAATGGCATCATATTTAATTTACATTTTTGGATTTGGGGGAAAAAGGGAATAGTCGCATGAAGGCAGAATTTCTTGAGATTTGTTATTGGACAAAGCTATTTTCTAAACGGCTTGAAATACATTCTAAACAGACAAGCATCGTTCGTTCTAAGGTATTCGCAAGACATTTTTCAGACTAGCGTAAATACTGTTTTCTGATTTTTCAAGGACATTTGAAGACAGATTTATCTGATTCGAAACGCTTCATAAGTGTTTTTAAAAATATTTAGAGTTGTTATTTTTCAGTCTGAACTCTAAGAAATATTTTTATGTCTCCGAAAAAATTCCCGAAAAATTGGCGTTTTCAAGAAAGAATCTCGAGATTATATTTCGTGGGTGAAAAGCAAAAAAGAAAATTTCAAATTTTGTTTGGCAACCTACGTAATGCAGTCACTTAGCGCAACAGTAAGACATCTAATCCCAATAATAACAGTAAGATATGTTGCTGTTGCTTTGAGGCGACGACATTATGCTTTATCTTTCTGAAAATGTACTGTATAAGTATATCTATTTTACCCAGATGAGTCTTAACTGTTTGAAACAGGTTTCTTTTTGAAGTGCTCTGCTAGCCTGTATCATGGAGGTAGGAGTTCTTACATCCATGGGCTGTATAGGTCAAGATAATTCCTCATCTTTTGTGGTATTTCAAGTTTGTCGAGACCTTTTGGTAGCTGTAAGCATTCTGCCAGTCGCCCGCGGATGGCACATCTAGCCAAATGTTTCAAGGACCTCGGAGCTGTAGAATTTGTCAGTGTCCATTCTGGAAAAATACGGATGATTTCTTGAATTCTTTTTTCGCAAGTGCAGTACCGTTTGAGTTCTTCCACATTTGGAACAGGATACGGAGTATCCTCAATGCAAGCAATCGCAATCTCCCGCTGTTCACTTTCAGACCAGATTGGTCTATGGCCGACCACTATTTCGGACATCAAGCATGCTTTTTCAACCTGTGATGCAGGGCAGAAGCTGCTGAAAAAAAAACACAACGAGAAATTAGAACTGCTAATATAGCTCATCTCAGGATTGCAGGCGCTCGTTCCCTTGATCGAGTCCTCCACAAAACCAACCTAATGCGTATCGCTAAGAGGTGGGAGGAAGTGGAGAAAAGTTTTAAAAATAGAGTTAAAAACAAGAGAAGTATGGGTACTTGAAGCTAACCAGAACGAACAAATGACTGTGAAATTTGTTTTTCTATAGCCTGCGATTGAAGACGTTTGCAAGAGTGAGAGTTGCAGATGTTATACAAAAGTATTAACCTCAACCTCTTGTCCACAGGCGAGGTGAGATCGAGTTTAACATTACTTTTGATGGGATCAATGTTTATTAGCTGCAATACAAGATAAAATCACAAAAAGTGATTGTAGTCTAGTCAATAAACGATTTGATAACACAAAAAAACATGTAGTTTTGAAAATTGGCACACACGTACAGGAATGGCTCTGATGAACATACTAAAAGTCCCCGGTGGTAAGGTGGGAGCTGGCAGCGCCACCGAGGATTTTAGGTGTGTTTTTTCAGTTTTCGTCTTACATCTCAAAAACTATTTACCTACGAACAAAATTGTTATTGGATGAATTAAAGAGCGTAAAATTATCTTTAAAAAGCTTCTTTTAGTTTTTGTTGTAGCTATAATAGTTTCCGAGGTATTAAATTTCAACGTTTGTGAATTTTTGAAAAACTGACCATATCTTTTCGCTTTTTGCTATTTTTGGAGCCTCCTCTGTGATTGATTTGATGTGATTCTTTTCTCTTTTCAGCCTGAAGTAGTGAAGGTCATTATGGTGATTCGGTTTCTTGAAGCTGGAAAGCAGGTGAGGATACTTCCTTAAGTCCTTGGTGGTAGGGAAGGAGCTCGCACGATCATCTTGAAATTAAAGTGCGTGTTTTCAGTTTATGTCTTATATCTCAAAAACTATTTGCTTGCAAACAGAATTTTTGTTTGAGGAATTAAAGAACATAAAATTATCTTTAAAAAGCTATTTTTACTTTTATTGTATCGATAACAGTTGATGAGAAATTAAATATCGAAGTTAGTGAAATTTCGGAAAACTGACCATTTTTTCGTTCTTTTCTATTTTTGGAGCCTTTCGAGGATTTGTTTGATGTGATTCTTTCCTCTTTTCGGTCTGAAGTAGTTCAGGTTATTAGGAGGATTTTATTTCTTGAAATTAGCAGGCAGGTGGGGGGAGGAAGGATGCGAGTAATTCAGAAAGACAAAAATATGTGCAGGTGTTCTTTTTATTCTTTTTTTCCTTCCACATAGTCCAGCAAACGAAGACCCAAAATGAGAGTAAAAAACAAACGTTTAGTCATGAAAATTGGTACACATATACAAAAAAAGTCTCCTGACGAACATACTAAAAGTCCCCTGTGGTAGAGGAGTTTTTAGGGGAGCTCGTGCCACTATCTTGGAATTACGTTTTTTCACTTTATCTCGGATTCCGTTTTTTCAGCTTTCGTCTTATATTTCACAATCTTTTTTTCTTGACAGCAATATCATCAGTTGTTAAATTAAAGAGCATAAAATCACCTGTAAAAATGTGCTTTCGCTTTTGGTCATAACTATAATAGGTAGAAACAATGTGTTTCTAAATTCGTGAGATTTTGAAAACTATATACTTTTTTCCCTTTTTTCACTTTCGGCACTCTGCGAAAGACATATTAATCACTTGTTTTTAAATAAATGGACTCTGTTATTAGTCCAGTCATACTAGACATTAAAATCGCAAAACACGATGTAGTTCTGATTTTTTAATATGTTGTTTGGGTCAGTTAGGGTAGTGTAAGTCTTAAGTTTGCAGTTTTCAAAATTCTGCGTAATTCGCGAAAAACTGCGAAATTTTCAGATTATTTTTAGTTTTTCCTTTTAAACCGGCGACCTCTTGGACTAACGACATTTTGGATCGGTGGAAATTTCAGGCCAACGACGTTTTGACCCGGCGACATTTTAGACAGTCTACATTTTGGGCCAGTGACATTTTGGCCCGCGACATTTCGGTGTTTTGGATCGACGATATTTTGGACGGCAACATTTTGTCCTTAATCCTAATAGAGAAAGTTTCTTGCCGGTAATGTTGTTTATTTTACGAAGCTTCATATTAGTAATATTAATTACTTATTATTTCTGTCAGTAGTCCACCACGCAAATTGAAAATACCAAAAATTATCTGCAGGATGCACCGAAATTGGATATTTTTTAAACATTTTTCAACAAAAGTTTGAAATGCAAATAAATGATTACTAAAATGAAAACGGTATTTTCTTTAATGCTATATTCCTCGCACCTCAAAATAAGGACCATCCAGTAAAAACTTTTCAGTATTTAAAAAAAAAAATTATTGCTAAACTTAATTTAATCTTTAAAACTTGAAAGATCCCAATCTTAGATTGGTATGCTTCATTTTATTCACATCGCTATTATATTTTTCTTAATCATTAGCAAAAACAAAAGGTACCCAATATTCGGTGCTTTTATTCTGAAACTGAAATTCCTTTAAAAACCTCGCTTATATGCTGGAATCATACAAACATTTCACTTGTTAACAAATAGAAAATGGCAAGAGATACAAAGTTTTAATCGGTGAGATTTTCCCGATCACCTGCTAATAATGCAAACGTTACCAAACGTAAGACATAAACTAAGACTCGTACTTAAAATGGGCTTAAAAAAGGTTGTAATTTCAGTTCTGTACAGCTTGGTAGTTCAAAAAGAAAATTTTGATAATAATGATAATAAATCAATAAATTTCGATCAGTAATTGTCACAACGAAAACTGTGAAAGAATGCTAATTCAATTTTTATTTAATATTTCCCGTATTTACAGTTCTATGAAAAAAAAAAAAAAACCGAGGCAAACATGGCAAATTTAGATTTTTTTAAATATATTGCCCAACATCTCTCTCTCGGCTGAGCTTGAGGCGATTTAAGTGAAATACTTAAATTTAATTTATTTTACATTGATTATTTTATTATGCTGACTAACGCTTATGACTAGGGCAAACGATGAAAAAAAAAAAAAAAAAAACTTTAAACAGAAATAGTTTAGCTTAGTTTTAGAAATGTTTCCGCTTAGTTGCACTTGTTCCCTAAATTTTGTCTGAATCCCTGCATTACTTCTTGAGATAATAACAGCCATAATAAACGAGAATTTGTGTTATGTTGTGTCTAATGGTAATCAAGTTCGGATCTGATGAAATTGAGGAAACTCTTCAAATATCATACTCAGATTTAAAACGATTTCTACTAATTATTAACTTTGTATATCGTCTCACTTAGTGAACCGGATTTTGATTTTTTTTTTTTTTTTGTTTAGTGGATAGGGGTGATCTAACTTTGCTCTAGGGTTCCAAATGTTTGTTCTTTTGAGAATCCCTATTTGTTCTTTAGAGAAAAGTTATGGGTAAAAAAACAATAAATTCCATGTAATTTCCCCCACGAACGATTAAATATAAAACCCATTGTTTAAAAAAAAAATGCCATAAAACAAAGGTATGTGTTTTCTTTACCCATAGTTAAAGAAAGTACTAAAAAAACATTATTATTAAGAGTAATAATGAAAATTTTGAATCAAGGATTCTCTGAAGCAAACATTAAATTCATTCTAGTTATATTTTTTATCTTCATCTATAATGGGGGCATTTGAAGAACCATGCGACTTTCATCACGATTTACATGACACATATTCTTGTGAAACATAAATTACAATTTAAAATTTAACAATTTACAATGTTATAATTTATAATTTACAATTTTACGACTTGCAATTTACAATTTATTTGTAGTTTGGGAAACCGTAAACATTTAAATGGTTCTAATTAAATACTGAATCCACAGTCTATAACTTTTCCTCAAAAATGAGACGTATCAATTGTTGCATTTCTACTAATACTCGTTCATCGTGAGGTTTAGTTGAAAGTTTAAAGGGTTCTAAATCAGATTGAGCTATTTCTTCAAGTCTTGACTATGCTGAGAGATACGTATACTCGTCCTTTCGCAAAATTCTTTTTTCCTAAATCTGTGACAGCTATATCGAGAGTTGTGTGATACGTATTCTTGTGAAATATTTACAATAGCTACAAATTTAAAATTTACAATTTTAAATTTAAAGCGATTTTTGTTTTTGTTTTTTAGTGACCCGTGCATTTGCTTTCGGAAAGCAAACTTTGATAAAAGTCGAAATATTAATGAAGACAATATTTTTTGTACATAGTTGCGCATTGAAAAAGCCTTTCTTCACAGCCGTCGGAAGTCTCCGAGAGGCTGTGGTCCATTTCTTTTTCTATCGTGCTCATCTTAATTGTTTTCAGACTCATTTGCTCGACATTTTCTTACTCGAAATGCGCGTAAAGGCCTCAACGTCATCATGTACCACGTACTCTACCCTGCGAACTTATTTCATATTTACACCACTAAAAAACAAAAAAAAAAAAAAATACTTTTAAATAAAAAAAAAAAAACCGCCTTCAAAAAACACCGAGGAACCAAAAAGAAAAATATAACCGATTACACTTAAATCCTATTTCCTACCCAAAATTAGAAATGAAATTTATTTTAAAATTCGAGTAAAAAATCAACTAAACTAAGTACCCAATTATAAAACAAACACTGATTTTAATTACTATACGATGAATTATTTTAAAATACCTAACTAATTATATACGATATAATAATTTTTAATAACCTTTTGAAGTCGGGGCCTCCTATAAACTACTACCTAACGTAACTGAGTAGGTTTAGTTTTAAACACTAATTTCGCGTTTAGTTGAATTAGTGTTTAATTAAGGACTCGGTGGGTTGTCAGTTAGTCAGTAAGTCATTAAGAACTCTCAAAAATTAGGTTTTTTCGGGACTTTTAATGTTTTGTAGACTTTTAACTTTTATTTCGGGAGAGGACCTTTTGAAGCTTCATTGATTTTGCCTTTGACTTCACTTATTGGAGCACCTCGCGAAATTTCTAGCCCCTCCCAGGAAACAATCCTGGGTGCGCCCCTGAGGGTGCATACACCTTTGTTATAAATTCTGTTAATATGGTTAACTCTGAACTCGGATCATTTGTTGCGATGCATATTATATAGTGCAGCTCTGGTTATAGTTGAGCTTTGACTTTGTCTACGTTTACCTGCTTTAGGGGAGTTTAGTGAAAAATAGACGTTTTACGGGCTCGGATTTTCGTTGGAACATTTTTGAAAAACTACTAAGAAAGTTTCTCAACTCAACTTAGCACCTATTACACCTCCCTATTTTCCGAAACAGAGGTAAACATTGTCAGAGTCGGAGCTCAACTTCTCAGAGCCTCACAATAAATGTCTGTGACATATATTATTCAGGCTTCGATCAAATACATATTCAATATTCATATCAGTAATATATAGTCATGAGTCATGTGTCGATGTATATTATTCATGCTGTTCGACTAACGTAAACATATTAGATTGCTTGCACTCAAGAAGATTGAAAAAGCACGTCAAACTAAGTAAACTGAGGTACAAGTCTTTAAACGTCTTAAAGTTAACCTTGAAGCTCAAGATTACGTGGATTTATACATCGTATGTATAAATTGACGTAATCTTTAGAATTTTCCGAAATAGTTTGTTTTGAGAAGATTGTAAACAATGATAGCTTGATATAAAATCATTTGTTGCAGGCTGAAAAAGCCTCCAGCAAAACTCACTCATCCTTTCAGAGCTGTTTAAAAAGAGTATGGAAAAAGCTTGATATAATATGATAATACACGTAATATTCTACACATATGTGTTGATGTTTTGTTTTTTGTACTTAATTCTTGTAATTTCATATACTTCAATGTAATAAAATGAAAACAATGTTTGCAAGATTATTTCATAACCTTTTTTTTTTTTTTTTAAACTTCACATGACTAATCTTACAATGTAACCAGAAAATAAATTCAACCATTTTTTTTCTATAAAACATAAAGAAATAAATCAAAAAGTTTTTATCAGCAAAAAATTTTTTAAACCAACGTTTGCAAAAAAAAATTTTCTTAAAAGCTAATACATTTATATTGAAAATTCTAAATTGAACGTTAAAATATCCTTATTTTTGCGTACTATGCGGGAACCTAAATGCCGCATGGGAGCAAAACCTTTTATTTGACGATAATTCCCGGCTTTATTACTCACAATTTTCAACTTGAAAAAAAATTTAGCATTTTTTCTGCTATTTAAAAATAAATTCAGAAAAAAGTTTTTTTTTTAAAGAAAATTATAAACTTAAGGCTTCTTGCAGGACACCTAAATATTTTTTGATTTGAATGAAATTTTTAGTGAGGTATGTGGGTCGTTAGGGACAACTTTTTATCAAAATGACAAATTGAATTTAGAAAAAAAGTTTTTTTCGATACACCCTAGTGTATAGGTGTATGTGCAGATCCGCGTGTGCTTGTGTGTAGCTCTGCATTCGTGCATTTAGGCTTGTGTGTGTGTTTGCGCTTAGGCATTTGTGTAAGTGTGTCAGGGCGTGTGTGTGCGAGTAGGCATATGGTGTAGATGTGGGTGTGTGTGAGCGGGCTTATGTGTAGGACATAGACGCCACCGCTCAGGAGGATCGGATTTCGGTGGACATTGCTGCTGGGGAAAGTCCAACACCAGAGGAGCACCTGAAGACGGTGGTGCTCGCAGAGGACCCGGGGACAAAAATCAAAGGACGTGGACGGTATTCAACGGTCAAGTGAACACACTAAACAATTCATGACTGCTTACACAAAAATTTCATGATCATCTAATAGTCCCCCCCCCTGTTTGTTTCTTTTCTTTTCCATCTTCCTCAAATTGGCTTATCCTACCAAAAAAGTAACCATACCATACTATTCGCAGAAAGAAATAAAATGTTCAGAACTTACTTAGGCTGTTCATCGTCCCATATACTACTAAGAGAAACTCCATATCGAAGTAAAACAAAAACAACAGCAAACCAACCACTACTCAGAGCTTTGATATACAGTTGGAATACCGCTGGATGTTTTCCGTGTCTTGCCCTCGAATTTGGTAAGAGTCCAAACAGATCGAAGCCTTGCTTTAGACTAGCCTTGATAATGTATTCTATTAAGTTGGATCTTCTACAGTTTCCAGATGCTTCAGACGGGGCCTCCAACCCTATTAACGCATACTACGGATGAAACTAATTCCAAGCCATCGTCGTTAATTGCGGAGTAAGTTCGCAGAAGTTGAGTGAAACGGCTGCTATCAGTGTAATCACAAGCCCAGCAAAAGTGTATGATCGATTCTACATTTTTTCTGAAGCTTCTATGGTTTTTCACATTTGGGTCACGCAACAAGACATCAGTCATTGCGTCCAAAATATAATCAATGTCTGGAGATAAGTCCACGTTACCTTGAGCACTGTTAAGTTTTTTTCCCACCTGAAAAATAACATATTCTTCTTTTAAAATAAATAAATAAAACCTGGACATTAAGTGCAAAAACCTCTGATTTGTCACAAACAGTGCTTTCTGCTTCGAATACAAAACTTATCTCATAGCACAGAAACATTCGATTAGCCTTTCTTAACTAAAAAATTAATAAAAATGAAATAAAAAAGGAAATACAAATAACTAAATTGTTTAAACAAAAGAAAATGTGCAATTTTTATAGAAGCTATTTTTTTTTCAGTAAGTGCTTGAATAATTTCCACCATCCAGGCACGTGCGGTGGACCAAGCAAGAGCTCAAGCAGCGGTAATATCTAATTGTTTTCATATTATTCTTATACTTTATAATATTTGCTTGTGGTATATCTGTGTCTTCTGGGTAAAGCGTGTTAATTCTGGTAACGGTATGTTGAATAACATTTTTTAAGGAGCAAAAACAAATATGTGATGCAATAGACAATACTGATTAATTACAAAAATATAACAGGAATGCATATTAGCAACACGTTAAGAAAACAAGTAATGACTGAAATCGGGGTCAAATATATGCAGCATTATAAAGTACTAATAAAATACTACCAAGTTTACAGTTTTTAGAAGCAAATACTTCATTTAATTTAACAGTTCATTTATAAATTAACTCCATTCTTCGTTCGTTACTAGTAAAATATTCAATTACAGAATCAAAAAACGTGTTTTTCTGTTTCAGAGCATTTAACAGTTCATATTCAGTTGAAATTAGTCTAAGATTAGAAAGCCGATGTTTTTCTGTTTTATTTCGAAAATAAGTGCCAGAATTCGTTTTAAGTAGTAGCGATTGCGGTCAATCACTCCAAGGAGGCGGAGTTGTTATGCCTTTAATCCGACACATGATGTCTTTCCCCCAGATAAGAGCTCAGGGACTACGTTTAGAATAGGATTTACGCTTACCCTAAACCTTTTAAAGAACAGAGTGGAAAGGGGGTAAACCCCTTCTGAAGTACTCCAAACTCGAGAATTTGGGTCCAGGAGATTAACTACTTCCCCTATTGTTAACCGCGCTGTAGGCATCAAAACACCCCTTTGTATAGATTGCAATTCCAGGTGGCAAGGCAAGTAAGCATAATACTGTTCTTTTTCTGGAACCTGTCATTCAAGGACATCCATGTTTTTGCAGTTTCCAAGAGAAGCAAGTACAAGTTGAAGTCAATAATGCAAGCTTTTTTTCCCCTACTTTCCATAAAAGTAATTAAGAAAGTCAATCGAAAAATAAAGATAAATCTATTAAAATAAGCTAATTTTCCAACAAAAATAAAGTTTAAAAAAAATACTACTAAATCCAACTAAAATAAGAGCAATTCCACGTTGTCGGACGTAGACTTTGCACAAGATTTACTAATAAAAGTTCATCTTTTTCAGAGTTAAAATAGATGAACTGAGCCATTTTTTCTCTCTCAGTACTACCTATACATATAATTGAAACAATTAAAAATCTATGGAATTTCTGAAAAAAGTTCAAATATCAAAAATAAAAAACCTCAAGATGTCGGACGAAAATAAAAGGGGAACTGAAAATTTATTTACATTGGTAAAAACTGATGAACTGTTTTCAACTTTTTTGATCACTTGAATGTTTAAGAGCGAAGCTGAAATGTGAATAATTTTCCTTTTTCGGCAAATTAATTCTGGAATAAATGGCAAAATAAATTATTTTTCAATAGTGTTGGACGTGGAATAGTTGGTGTCGGACGCAGAATGTGCAAAGCAGGTAACGTCTGACATAAAATAAAGATCTTAAAAAGCTGAGAATTATATAGTGACATTTTTTTTGCATTAAAAAGGAGGGGGGGGGATGTACACAGAAGGATTCTCGGTCCAGGAATTTTCACATTTTGTGAAAAGTCAAATAATTTTGTGAAATTGAAATAATTTAAAACTACACATTTTATGAAAAAAAAAGAATGTATCGGGGGGGGGGGGGGGGGGGGGGGGGGGGGGGGGGGGGGGGGGGGGGGGGGGGGGGCAGAAATCATATGACAAAATGCACAATTGAAATGGGGGGGGGGTGTTTTTAAGAGTATTTCCTTCTTTTTCTGGCAAAATATTATTCTTGAACGGGTGAGTTTTCATGGGGATTCATTTGAGCGAGGGGGCAATTGTTCTTGGGGATATGGACAACACTGTTGTATCAATGTCTGTGTACACTATTGGGGCAGGTTGGGTGGTTGGGACGTTGTAATGACTTCCTAATTTTTATTATAAAATTTTAATTTGATGAAATAATGAAGTAAAATAAAATTTAATAAAAATAAAAATGTCTGAATGTTCAGCTAAGTTTGTTGAAAATTAATTGGAGAATTAAATTTAAAAAAAAATCATTTTCTAAAAAGTGTCCCAAGGTGCCTCACCTTCCCCTATTCTCCCGCAAATTTGATATTTTTTAATTTTTGAATACTACTTTTAGAAACTTTAGTGGAGTTCTTAAACACAAGGCAGGTTTACTTCCTTCAAGCCGGTTAGAGAGGTGAGGGGCAGATCCAGACCTGCCAACCATATGAAATGAAAAAACATTCCGGCAAAGTTTGAAGTGAGAAAACGGGAGATTTTAAACGGCGTCATTTGAGGAAAAAAATATGGTTTTATCAAGCATCTTCAGTTCGAAATACACTAATTTAATAAACAAATTTAATAATGTCGCCGAATTCTTAAGGATTTTTGCAAAATAGCATGCAATGACAGAAGCTTTACCAAACATTAATTTACTACAAAATAAATAAATAAATAAATAAATAAAATAATAATAAATAATAAGTAAAATTTATATTAGTGTCACACCTAAGACACTACTGTCACCTTAGCTGCATTTTAAATTATGTTAATAAGTTGGAAGAAATATGTAATACAAGTTGTAAAATTAAAAGTATATAATAATATGTATAGTGAAAAAACAGTTACCGAAGAGCATGATTTTCCTTTTTAAAAGGAAAACCGTTTTTCTACAAACGTTTACTTACAAACGAAAATCTCGATAAAATGATGATGAAGTAAAAAATCTGAAGAAAAACAAGAGAAATTAATACTTAAATGTAAAACCGGGAGAAATGGACAAAAAACGGGAGTTTCCCAGGGGAGAGTTAGTGGGTCTGCAGATCTGAAATCTGCCTAGGGGCTGTGCGATGCTTAATTCCACTCTGATGAAAGAAAAGATGTTGGACAAAAACTTTGACATTTTAAAACATTTAGGAAATAGAAATTGTATCAAGGTTTTTCAGTCTTGTACTCGATTATATTCTTTGCTGCATGGAATCAGCCTATATCCATATAGCTGTGTAATAATGTAAATGCAAAACATCGGTGAAAAATGCAAGCAATATAAAAATAAGTTAACTATTCTGCATAAATATTTTCGCAGATAAAGCAATGAGAGTAATGGGAAACTTTAATTAAGCCACGAACCTGATTTACGGCTTCGCGGATTTTTTCCATCGATTCTGTTTCAATTTCTAAGCTTGAAATATCCATCTCGTCCAAGGAAACCACTAAAAGAGCAAAGTTGGCTAAGAGCTACTGGACCTTCTTACAGAGGACGTGACTCTGGAATGAAAGAAAGAGTTGAGTTTGAGTTGACAAATCTTTCCCATCAATGAGTCTTTTTTTGGTTACTGCGCAGCAAGTTCTTAAGCCATCACGCAAGTAGATCTCACCCATCACGGTTGGGTTTTTCCGGGGAAGGGATGGGGGTGGCCACACTTCACCCAGAGAAGTTATAAGGGGGAGAAGGGACACAGCGTGACTGGCATTGCCGAGAAAACAACGGGGTACTAATTACCACCCCGATGTCCGATCAATGATAGCAAAATAGTTTGTGATCGTTCTGTATTCGATTGTGAGAACGAGAACCTCTTCCACCCATTGAACTATAAGTACTTATTCAGTAAGTTACCGCCCTATAGCCAGGGCTGAGGCAGAAATACATGAAACACACCGCCAGCTCAGTCAATTCCAGCCGAGGACTGCAGTTTCGTGCTTATTAGCACTCATCAGCCCGGCATTGGAGTGACTCCTATGCCGGGTTGATGAGTGCTAATAAGCACGAAACTACAGTCCTCGGCTGGAATTGACTGAGCTGGCGGTGAATTTCATGTATAAGTACTTATAGTTCAATGCTTCCACCCGACACCTTAATCCCCTGTCCCTGGCAGGGCCGGATTAGCAATAGAGCAAAAGTAGCAAATGCTACGGGCCCCGCGCTTTAAAGGGCCCCGCGCCACCAAAAAATTTACGTGACCTTTTTTTTAATGAGACGTAGGTTTTTTTTACCAAAAAAAAATTCGATCACATTTTAAAACCTTCTTTTATTTTCTCAACGAAGTATAGACACGTGCGAAACTAGATAACTAAGTCTTGACCCCGTTATTACTGGCGCAGACAAAAGGAGATAGGTAAAGAGGAGAGAGCTTTCTTAGAAATCCAGAACAGTTACTGTTCTAACTAACTTCATGTGTGTCCCGTTCTCCCTGAAGGGACTATAAAAGCCTTTCATCTGTTATCGGCCTTTTTGGGAGTGAGCTTAGAGGAGAGAGATGTCTGTGAAATGTTCTTTCAGCAATGCATGCTGTTCCAGGAAATCAACTTAAGTTGCCGAGGTAGAAATGCGGAATCGGCTCCAGGGCCGGGCAGCCGCCCAAGGGCCCCGCGCTGATTTGACTTTTTTTTTCGAATTTTTTTACGTCTTTATTATAGAACACGCTTAACCAGTTTAAGACCAACACTCCATTGCACGTGAAGCCCAATCATAAATGCAAAGCAAAAACCAACAGGGCCGCCTATACTGCCAGCAGACTCCCACCCTCCTCCTCCATACAAAGAATACAATTCCGATATGTACCCCCATTGCCGTGCCGAAAGGTGAGCTTTAGGGGTTAAACACCCCCCATTGGGGAAAAACAATAAGCCAAATGACTGTATATTTGACTTAAATTAGCTTTAATGTGAATGTTTGTGTGCAACGCTTTTTTTTTTTGGTCTCATAAACTTTCTTTTTGCGTTTTTCTGCTTTTTACCAATGTTAGAGCTTTATCAACTGGAATAACATTTGGACAAAACTATGGTGGAAGAACCACAGAATGATCTGACAATGCAATGCACCAATTGCGTTAGTATTGCTTATTCTAATTGTGCGTGTTTGGTAATGTTTTTTGCATCTGCAACCTGCAGCAAGCTCTTTCTTGTTTGGTTTATTAAGCACTTGCTGCGTTGCCCGGTTTTGCAGTACAAATTGAAAAATAAAAGTTGTGCCAAGTGCAGGTTTCGATTAAAAAATCGAGGCGCGCAAGGCCAAACGCTTTTTAGGGGCTTACTTTTAGCCATTTGGGGGCCCCTGAACAGCGGGGGCCCTAGGCCACGGCCTAGTTTGCCTATTCAGCAATCAGGTCCTAGTCAAGCAACGCTTACTCAACAATCAGACTTCAATAAAAGAAGAGAAAATGCAAAATTTCCCGTCAGAACCACCATTAAAATTTTGACATCAGTCCCTAAATATGTACTAAACCGGGAGGGGGGAGGGTGTCATGTCATGACCCCTCAGAACCCTTCCCTTCTATGCGCCCGTATTTGTACTCCCTTTGGATAATATGTAGAGTATTTCACCAGAAGAGCGAAGTACTCGCCAGAAAATGAAACGGAATATTTACGTCTATTTATAACAATGGCTGGATTGTTGGAATTTAAAAAAAATCCAATGTGGTCTAAATTTAAATTTGGGGTCATAAAATTGCTATTTTCTACATGTCGACTTTTATTTACGCCTGATTGTTGAACATGCGTCACTACTTAACACAACTGTTATTTTCGAAGTAGATCGTACCACGCTGAGCACCTATAAATACAATACACACACACATATACATACACACAGGCCCAAGTTAAACGAAGTGTGCGCCTTCTGTGCAGTAAATAAATTGCCCCCCCCCCCTCTCACCCTGCGTTCTCATCCATCAGCACAAACAACGAACAAGTATTTTTTAGGGCCAGAATATTACTAATAATGGATGTGTTGCACGCTTTCTGAAAAAAATAGACATTACAAAAATGTGTTAAAGAAGTAATAAATAACATTTTTTATGCAGTTTTTTTTTTTAATATAAATTTAAAAAAAAAATTGCTTAAAATTGTCATTTATTTTTTTTAGCAGTTTATGACAGTTTTTCCTGCTGTTAAAAATAACACGGACGAAAGCTCTCTTGTAAATATGTCTGTACAAGATCAGGATACATTTTTAAGAAAGTCACTTGAAAATAGATTATCCATTCATGAATACTGCCATTATAATTTTGTAAAAATTTGCTAAAAAGTACTTAGGTTTTTTGTTTGGTGCATTTTCCCAAAATTTAAAGTGTTTTTTTTTTTTTTCCCCCGATTTAAATGCCGTTTTTTTTTTTTTTTTTTTTTGTGTCATAGTTGGTGATTGTTCGCGTTTATTAACATATGATCAGAAACTAGATTATTAAATATTTTTGCAAATTGAATTTTGCAGTTTGGAAAAGTCATTTCTTTTCAATTATATTCTTTATTGAAAAACTTCTTCTTGGCACCATACGATAAGGCTAGTGAACAATAGCTTTTATTTCTCTGACCTGAGGATCTATAAGTTTTCAATTCGTCACTTACTACCGAAATGGTCAACAAACGGATAAAAAGCAAGATAATAGTTGATCTCGTTTGGTGACAATTCTGGTGCATGACTGCCGACTCTTGCCCTTTCAGCTATTGATGTTGCAGGCACTTGACTTCAGCTAGACTTATTATAGTCTGCCTGGTGACATTTTGACAAATGACCGGTGAAGTGACGGCACTATGTCAACTCATTTATGTCGCACAAGTGAATGTGGTCTCAAAGGCAGAGGCAAAATAACCGACACTGCACTCGGAGAAAAGGAAGACAGATAAAGGTCAAATGGGATGTTTGGGTAGCCCTGTGGGACCTAAGAACATTTTGCAAATTATGGCGGTGTGCATGGTCAGCGATTCGCGCATCTTTTGAAATTACTCCTGCGAGCCGTCTGCCAGACTGATAGACTGCGATGGTGACATTTAGGCTAATTTTGACGGACGAACCGCGCAGCGGCGGGGCTCTTTGACGCCCCGTGCGATAGGTGTACCAGAGGGGGCGGGTCATTAGGAAGAGAGGCGCCATTCCATCAGCAAATTAGTGTCTTATAACATATTGATCGACACCTTTTTGATGACGTGGGAGGTTCATTACCCAATCAAAAACTTCAGGGTAGTTCATTGACGGTCCGCCCCGTTTTTCAAATGACTCCTATCTATTTGAAAAAAAAAAATACTATGATTCAGATCTCTAGAAAACTGAAGATCGAGTCTCATCGAGAGAAAAAAAGTTTACATGCTTGAACGATAAAGATGGAAATTGTTGAAGTACTATCAGATATACAAGTTCATTTCTAATGGAATTTTCCGAAATGTGTAAGTACACAAATTTTATAAGTATTCTATTTTTAATATAATGTGTTCTCTACATAAATCTAAATACCTGATTGTCTTTGCCTTCAGTTGATTCTTACACTCCGCTTACCTGATTCCATGTTCCTAACTCATATGTGATCGTCCCTGCACCAGCCTTCATAAATAAGTAAGTACAAATTTCATCTTCATAAAATGTGATGAATGTTCCTTTCTTCTATAAAACTAAATATTTGCTCTGATCTTTAGCCAAATTTTCACAAATATGTTTCATACTACTTGAAAATGTCATCAAAGCAATTAAAATGGCTAAAATTGAAGGTCTTTGACGAAAAAGTGTATCAGAAGAAATCAACCAAATTTATAAACAGTTGAAAGTTATATGAAATACACCGCCAGCTCAGTCAACTCCAGCCGAGGACTGCAGTTTCGTGCTTATTAGCACTCATCAGCCCGGCATAGGAGTGACTGAGCTGGAGGTGGAAAACCTCTTAAGAAAGCCAAGAGTGCCAAACAAACTGGTAGCTAATACAGAATTAGCACTGACCAGACCAGTGACCGAAACAATGGTTCGGTTCGACTCGAATTTTGAAGGCAAAGGCAGGTATATTCAGAAAATTCATTCTGAATATACCTGCCTTTGCCTTCAAAATTCGAGTCGAACCGAACCATTGTTTCGGTCACTGGTCTGGTCAGTGCTAATTCTGTATTAGCTACCAGTTTGTTTGGCACTCTTGGCTTTCTTAAGAGGTTTTCCACCTCCAGCTCAGTCACTCCTATGCCGGGCTGATGAGTGCTAATAAGCACGAAACTGCAGTCCTCGGCTGGAGTTGACTGAGCTGGCGGTGTATTTCATATATTTCTGCCTTAGCCCTGGCTATAGGGCGGTAACTTTCTGAATAGTTGAAAGTTATTTCAAAGTACCAGGGGAACCAATTTGCATCTTACTATTAATTTTTTGTGGATGAATTCCATAACAATTGTTGACTTATTAAAACATTATAGCATATGAAGCTTCAAGCAAATGTTTTTCGATAGATAAGTTTTAACTTTAAAATCGCTGAAAATTGAAATGTGGACAATTAAATAATTAACGATTCAGTCTTTTGGACCAAGAATAAACGGTTATACAGGACTATTTGCAAACTAATTGTAAATAAGTTGAAAATTAAGGAATTCTCACTTACATGAAATGTACATCATTTTGAAGAACAAATTTGTATATTTTTCGACCAAAATTGTTTTTAGATGTGATTAAAAAGTTAGAATAATTCATTAATTCCGCATCATATTCATATGTTTGCATATAAGACGATCTTCTTGCCCCTCTTTACCTTCGGAGGCAAATCGGAAATCGTTTATAAGTTGACCTGTTGCCCTCCTACTTTGAGAAGAAAAAAAAATCGAAAACTTTTTATTGGGATTGTTAGATAAAAATGTTTGGCGATGGAATTTTAATGAACATGCTTAGATGGAACAAGTACAATTTTTACACATGTGCGTTAAATTGTTTCGGTTTCGCGATCGCCTATCCAAAATTCTGCGAAAACGGATGTGAATTATAGTTTTGTTTTTCTATTATGTTAGTTGTTCATTCTCGTTCTCGTTATGTTGTTTACATGAAAAAAATTAAAAAAAGAAAAAGAAAATATGTTTCTGCTAGGAATGCCACAGAGATGTTTTTGGAACACCTAAATTTAGATTTCAATGTTTTACCAATGTCGATGTTTTACAATAGTTCTTTTTCAATACTTGGGAAAATATAATGATTATGAATTTATTCAGTGATTGCTCTAGCATTCAGGGGGCTGGCAAATGGTTACCCCCTGACTGCTTCGACTTTGACAGTTCGGGGGAGTAACTAACTTCTTTTTCTACAAACTTGAAAGAGAGAATTTGGTCGCAATAATAACTATAGCCAATAGCTTTTCCCCTCTAAGCAATTGATTATGTACGTGAAATAATACTTCCGTAATTTCATAAATATCCTTTACACTGTTAGTAGTAGTAATATATTTTAAACAGCCTTAAATACATTAAAATCTCTGAATGCATGTTTTGTGTTATGTTTTAATTATAGTTTGTGCAGTTCTTCCTTAAAGTTCAGTTAAAAACAAATGCTATTGTACCCGTTTATTCCTGCTTATCCCTTTTTTAAAATTTTTTTCATCTTGTGTGTCATCTAGGTAAAAAAAACATTATACATTACCTCTAAATAGTTTCAATATTTCAGTATCACATTTGTAATATTTGTGTAATTCGTTTAAAACAAATGGTGAACAATGGTGAACTGATTTTCAAAAAGTAAAATCTAAAAATTCTTTTTTAAAGGGAAAAAAAAAGCTGCGCGTCTGTGCGATTGATACTGAACAGTTTCAAGAGTAAAAACAATTGCTTGCCTAGTTCTTATATTTTTATTTTCTGCTGTTCGCGTAAGCTATTTTAACTTTAGCAAAAGCTTGTTTCAGTTTTGCTAAATATAGCTCTCACAATCTCATTAATATTTTCGCATTCAATGTCTTGAGGTAAATTGCTAGTAAGTAGTTTATATTTATAACAACAACTAGAAATTTAAAGAATGTCATGCCTTACTCTTACTCTTTGTAAATGAAAATCGATACTATAAAAATAAATAAATAAATAAAACAAAAAAAAATAAATAAACCAAAAAAAAAAAAAAAAAAAAACTTTGAATTCTGATATTTTTAATTCAAATTATGTTTTTCGCAATCACGAGTTGCGACAGACCCTACTCATTGGAGTTATTGTTTCTAGAAACTGCTCCTGTTCCCCCAAACCTGCCCCTTCTCCTGGGCGGTTACGTGTGTATAGTTGTGTGTGTGTGTGGGCGCGCATGCATGTGTGGGCTTGTGTGTGCGTAGACCTGTGCATACATGTGTGCGTGTGTGTCTCTCTCTCTGTGTGTAGGCGCTTGTACATGTGTAAACTTTTGTGTGCATAGAAACTTTTTTGCTTTTAGAGAAAATTTCGGTGTAACATGGTTGGTTAACGCAATTAACAACATAACTTTAAAATAAAAAAAAATCAGGTTACTAAAGCCAAAAAAAAAAAAAAAAAAAAAGGTTATAAAAACTAAAGTAAAAACTACTTTCCTTGAAATATTCCAAATAAAACTTCCTTCTGAAATAGCTAATAATAGTAATAATTAGAGATGCACCGAATACCAAACTGAATAGTTCGTATCTTGCCGAATACCAAATATTCCATTATAATTCAAACTGAATATTCGACCGAATACCGAATACTTGGTTAGAACTTTTTAATTGTATTATCTAAATTTTACTCCAACTTAAAATACATTTTTTAAATATATTTTGGGAAATATAAACTCATTTCCATGCATCTTAAATTTATCTA
Organism: Uloborus diversus; assembly: GCF_026930045.1. Taxonomy (NCBI): domain Eukaryota; kingdom Metazoa; phylum Arthropoda; class Arachnida; order Araneae; family Uloboridae; genus Uloborus; species Uloborus diversus. Next base: position 61,472,655 of record NC_072739.1, on the reverse strand, counting down.
TGTAAAGTGTAATAATTAATTTTAAAAAAATCATTCCAAAAGCAAAATCAAATTATAATATAGCAAATGCCTAGTTTGAGATATGTTTATCTGCATTTCTGCATAAATGTATGGTTAATTTCATTGCTGATATATGGTATGAATTTCATATGGTGTGAAACCGTGGAAATTAAAATACTGCAGAATTTAATTATTCAAATCAAGTTCTTTCCTTCATGTATTTATTAAAAGTTAACATTATGAGTTTTCTTTCTGGTTACTGTTTAATGAAAGTTAAGAAAAATTGAAAAGTAACAAAGTTTAAATTTAACATCTTGGTGTTTTCTCTTTTATTAAAATAGTTTTGAATGTGGTAAAACTAATAAGAAGCAATTTAAATTAATTTTGTATTACGATGAATAAATACCTTTGTGCAGAACAGTAAAGTAAGCCAAAAGCAAAAGTTTGTCGGATGTCTTTTCATCCATAAGCTCATTATTTTTTGCATTGAAAAAGGCGTTTCCTGTAACGCCGAAACACGTGTCTGCTGTTATTTGCAAATTTTTGCTTCTTCTAACGTTGTTTTGTCTTACTTTAATTATGTATTATTTTGCACTACTAATTTTAAACTTACTACTTCTTGTGCTATTAATTTGGTACTATACATTAACTTTTATTTATTGTATAAAAATACGTTTGTTTACCAATGGGGTTATTTCCTTCAGTCAAAAGTAGTACTTTTTGTCACTAAAATTGATAAAATAAGCAAAAAAAAAAAACATGGTCCCAGAAAATATTTTCATTTTCCCAACAGTTATTTTTTAATTAATTTTTTAAAATGTCCGATTTTTGAAACAAGGCGTGGTCTTGATGACGTCACAAATGATGCACTTTGCCGCAACTTTCTAACGCGATTCCACGTTATGATAATCAAGAAGCGAATTAAAATTGAGTTCTACGCTTGCTATCAACCCTATCGTTGCCAATACACGTGAATAAAGATGCGAATTTAATATTTTGCTTTCTGAATGGCAACACAGAATGGCATTTCATCATTTGTGGTGTCATCGGACAGAAGCATAAACATTGAAAGCGCGCCGATTTAAGTAATTTTTTTTTAATATTAAACTTAAACAAATCATTTAAAAAATGGTCAGATCCTATGTTTTTAAGCATGCTCTTTAAAAAAAAAATACTTTTAAAATTTTGGAAACGACCCCATTATTGAGCATTTAAATTATTTGCTATTCGGTTGTCGAATGTTTAAGTATTTGGCCGAACCGAATACCAACCGAATATTCGCATCTCTAATAATAATAACAAGAAGAAGAATATGAAACTTAAAAGAAAATTTTCTTGTTCAGTTTAAAACGCTTTGGCAGAGATATTAGATGTACCTGAAGTTGATGAATACAAATAGGCACCATTTTTTTTTTTTTTTTTTTTTTTTTTTTGTTTTTGTTTTTTTAAACCGAACCGATAGCATCACGGTTCAACTATTCAAATTCATAAAATGCAATGTATTCAATGGCGTACCCAAAAAGGAGAGGGGAGGGGCTGCAAAGGATCATATTCACATGCAATATTTATTCTGGAAATTTAAAATTTTCATGTTACTTTGTTTTTATTGTTATGTTTGCAGCTCAACTCGGAGTATATGGCCAATTAGCATTAAAATGTATATTTTGAGCCCTCCTGCTAAAAATCAGTACCGTCCGTTTGAAAACAAAAAAAAAAAAGGAAAAAAAAATGGTTATTTTTTGTTTTTATCCGTTTTTATTTTACTACTTGACTTTGGAATTTCTTTTTTTGTATGCTTTCATTTATATATATATTTTTTCCATATAAAGTTTTTACGTAAGTTATTCAAGTGCTTCATGTTTCAATTTTTTTCAATACAATCTTTTTGAAATTGTTTTTTTTTTTTTTTCATTTTACTTAAAAGATCACTTTTTTAAAACCTTAACAGTCATTTTACGTGAGTCATTTTTTGTTGGCCGGTTTTTCTCTTTTATTTGCTTCTTTTTCTGTTATATTTTCATCTATTACATCCATGTGATGTTTTAACTGATGTACAATTCGGTACCCATTACACAAAAACATTTTATTTAAAAAAAAGCAACTTTACTGAAAAATGAGTGTATGAGGACAAAAAATTTTTTCTGTTATTATGTCAGTTTTAAAAATTGACACAAAAGATGTCAATAAAGGAAACCGAACGTGCTCAAAAATATTAACTTATACGATTTAAAGTTTTAAAAATTTTCTAGCTTTTTAAATCCTTTTGCTTTTCTGAGGTTCTTCACCATGTCACGACAGTGTCATTGTCTTGCGTGGAAAAAAACGAACAGCCGTTTAGATTATGAAATAATCTGTATCAAGTGTACTACGATGAGAAAGCGCGTCTGTTTGTGCGTGTGTGTCTGATTGACTACGCTATCTCCACCGAGTAGCAATGTCTTCCAGATCAATAATTTTCCCCGCATCACCCACCGCTTAGCGTTACCCCTTAGGTTTACCAATTCAATACTGATACCATTGCGTACAGAACGTCCCGGGAAAGCCATTCCGCCCTTTCTTACCCCTCTATACTTTAAGAAGCTAGAGGTACGGTGTCGGACATTTAGGGACAAGATCATTAAAATTATCAATTGGTGCCCTGCCACAGGTGGCATTGAGCCACCACAGGTGGCGAATGAGATTTTACGAACGAAACGAGTAAAGGTTTTTTTTTTTCAAGATCTCCTTATAATTTTGGCAGATTTGAAAGCTTAACAATACGACTACCAGTTGATTAGTCGCTATTACAACAACTGTATTTTTTTAGGAAAAAAATGTCAAAGAAATCGAAAACAAGGTTACATGTGCTGAGGTACGTTGTACGCTAGTCACTGAATTTGGTGCATCATTTTCGGCATCTATTATTAATAAATCGAACACCAAATCGTAAACTGTATAATCTCTAAACGAAAGAAAAAGTTTACATATCTCCGTATTAGCTTAATTAAAAATGCTTTTATCATTCGAAAACAAATGTTAACATTCTACTCAGAATTAGTAGTAATAAACCGATATCGTAACGGTTTAAAATTTTCCCGAAAATGAATATTTTATGAAGAACATTGCAGTATCGCCTGTTATACGATATTTTAATAATTTACAAACTGAGAAAATAAAAGCAGACGACATTTTTAAACAGTCAAAGTTTTTCAATTTATTTCAATTTAATAAGCAGAATCATTTAGAATCGTTTGGCTTGCTTAAGGTAAACCTTGGATTCTGGATTTCTTAAAACAATTTTTACAGCTCTTCTAATTCTTGTAGAATCTTCTATCAAACTTCGTCTTTTGCAAAAAATTCCTAGTTTTCAAATGACCTAAAACTTAAAAATGTGCATGAAATATTTCTCCCCAATTTTATCGAATTTATGTGAAAAATGAGCTTGAAATTAGACTAAAAAAGAACCAAAATCGAATTTTCGAAAAATCGCTTCGAGGAAAACTTTATGAAAATTGGCCGAACGGTCTATGCGCGTCACAGAGATCCAAATATCTTGGCATCTAGACAGAGATCCAGACTTTCAGCTTTACTATTAGTTATAGTAATAATAAAGAAAAGATGGGGAAAATAGAGATAGACTTGTAGAAAATAGCAAGATTACATTTAATTCTTAATTTTTTCTTTCATGCAGATTGTGACAGTCAACATGAGCAGCAGAGCCAGAGATACGGGTCGATATTACGCTTCTAGAAGTGCAAAACGCAAAGCAAAGGAGGAAAAGGAAAAAAAGGACCAAGAAGTTGTATCAAAAACACGCAAACTGTATGCTTTTTTTAATGCCGTGCATAATGATATTGAATCAAAAAAGATCGAAGCAAGAAAAACAGAAACCGTCTCCCAGTCCCACTGTATCGCAGATGAAGTCTCTCACTGTATACCTGATGAAGACACTGCTATTGAAGAATCACCACCAATATTACCATCAAATTCAGTAACTCCTCACAACACATTTTCCACAAGTCAAACCGCCGTCGACTGTACAGAAAGCCCTCCTAATTTAGACCTATCCATTTCAAACCAAAGAGAGAAAGAAAACACCCCACATACTTCCGATGTCGTAGTAACATCTACAAGTGAACAACAAAACGAAATTAAAATGTATTCGAATGATATTGGTGAATGGCCAACCAACTTCAATAGAGATTATTGGATTGCGAAAGGGAGTAGTGAAGTGCAACACATGAACAGTGATTTTTTGTCTTCAGAAAGGACGTACGATAAAGAAATTAATCCACGATATTGTCGCAGATCGTTTTTTACCTATGTACATAAGCCAATAAATAAAACTCACGCTAGACAATGGTTGTGTAATTCAGAAACAAAAGGAAAGCTTTTCTGTTTTGTTTGCAAAGTTAGCGATTCAGAATGTTCATCCCGGTTTACAAAAGAAGGATTCGACGATTGGAAAAATGCAAGTAACATATTGAAAAGACATGAAGAAAGTACTTCCCATAGACAAGCGATCATTTCGCTTTTAGTTCGCAAAAACAAGGGCGCGCGTGTAGATTCTCAACTTGTGAACCAAATTGAGACTGAACAAAAATATTGGCGAACACTTTTAGAGAGAATAATTTCTGTTATTCAGTTTTTGGCTGAACGAGGTCTTGCTTTCCGGGGTAGTGATGAAATCATTGGTTCCCCTTATAATGGAAACTACTTAGGTTTGCTAGAGCTAATAGCCAAATTTGACATTTTTCTGGCTCAACATATAAGTACTTATGCAAATAAAGGAAAGGGCCATACGTCATATTTGTCAAAAACAACATGCGAGGAATTCATCCAGTTACTTTCATCAAGTTTACTGGATCGCATAATTTACGAAATAAAAAAATGCAAGTATTACTCAATATCTCTTGATTCTACACCAGATATTTCGCATGTCGATCAACTGACTTTGATAGTTCGGTATGTCTTGCCATCTGGACAGGTAGAAAGGTTTGTGAAGTTTTTAGACATGGAAGGTCATTCTGCAGACCAACTCGCGACCAACTTACTTCAATGTTTGAAGGAAAATGGCATTAATATCAAAGACTGCCGTGGTCAAAGTTATGACAATGCCAGTAACATGAGTGGCAAGTACCGTGGCTTACAAGCTCTCATTAAGGAGAAAAATAAGTACGCAAAGTACATTCCCTGCTTTGCACACTCACTAAATTTAGTAGCTAAGTATGCGGCAGAATGTTGTACTGAAGCGTCAATTTTTTTCAATTTTGTGGAAAGTTTGTACACTTTTTTTTCAGCTTCCACCTATCGATGGAACCTTCTTAAAAATGCCTTGGATGATACAGGTTCAAAACTCCCAATTTTGAAGAAACTGTCTGATACCAGGTGGTCTGCCCGAGCTGATGCTACAAAGGCACTTGTATGTGGTTTTATCACTATAAAAGATGTTCTGGATAATATCTCCAACAACATAGAGCAAAAACCAGAATGTCGTAACCAGGCTTACGGACTTCTTTCCAAAATGCATAAACTGGAAACAGGCATAATGACAATTTTATGGAACAAACTTTTGGAGCGTTTGCATACTTCCAATGCCTCACTACAATCTCCAAATCAGGATCTGAATACCGGATATGCCATATACGTATCCCTACACAAATATGTCCAAGAAATGCGGTCTACGTTTTCTATTATTGAGGCCGAAGCCAAGATCTTGACTGAGTGCGAAGAATACCAGAAACAAAAATCAAGAGGTCGCAAACGAAATACCAAGTATGATGGTTTCGTTGGCTCTACTGCTCTCGATGAAGTAGTAGAAAGTCAAACACCCGAAAAGAAATTTGAAAATCAGGTGTTTATTTTCATCATTGATAACGTACTGTCTGCGTTATCTAAACGCATGGAAGCGTATAACAAAGTTACTGGTGTATTCGGAATAATTCGTGAAATGAAATCTCTCACAGCTGAGGAGATCTTAAAAAGAACTCCAAGTATTGTAAATACTTATGAAGAAGACCTAGAAGAAAGCTTAGGGGACGAACTTGTGCAATTCTCTGAGCTTCTCAAAACTACTGCGGCGAAAGATATTCAGAATGAGCAGCATGAAGCTCTAGAGCTACAGTATTATAAACTTTTAATTCAAAATTCATTAGAGTCCTGTTTTCCAAATGTTCAAACGTTTTTACGCATTTATTTATCTTTAATGATCACGAACTGCAGCGGAGAACGTTCATTTTCAACCTTAAAACGTGTAAAAACTGAGCTGCGTAACACGATGGGACAAGACCTTCTCAATAATCTTATTTTACTGAATATTGAATGCAAATTACTCAGAGAAATGGATTTGTCTAGCGTTATCACCAAATTCGCAGATATTAAATCTAGAAAAGTTTGCTTGTAATTTTTTTTTTTTTGTTCATGCCCCAGACCTGGGTAGGGGCCCCTAGGTAACTTTTGCTACGGGCCCCGCGCCGGCTTAATCCGGCCCTGGTCCCTGGGCTTGCTCTACGCTGCTCATTCACCTTAGGGGGGGGGAGGGTATCTTTAAAAGTGACCACTGACTACATTTCAGCTGTGTAGGGGAGAAAATAGGGAAAAGTCCCTACGAAAAGTCGTTTGGAGAGACGCAGCCGGGGAAGATTAACAGAAAGAAAATTTATCGCTTCTCAATTGAACCTTTTATACTTCCTCAAAATTTATTTTCGAACCCAACGGAGGCTGAAACTAAATCTAATTAACAAGAAGTTCTGTCTAGAACTATACGAGCCTACTTTCCCATATATCCATACTACTTTCTAGTACCTGATCAATATTCTCAAAAATAGCTAAAGTCGCAAATTGTTTCAAACATATTTTTTAAATATTTTAAGCTAATTTCTAGGAATAAATTATTCCTCACTCATCTAAAAAAATAAATGCGTAAAAAATAAAATAAAAAATTAAATTAAATTTAAAAAAAAACGAACAAATAAAATAGCAGCACCTTTTAAACAAAGCAGCTAATACACTTTTTTCCATAAAAAAAATCTTTAACAGCTTTCAAAACGAAAAAATAATAATTAAAATTAATAAGCTCATCTTTATATATTAATAGGCAAGCTGTTTTCTTTCGGTACCGATTCCTCCTCTGGTTGTGAACCGATTTCCTTCATTCTTTTTTTGTTCGGTAGCTATTGCCGAGTTTTAGTGTCACCAATAAAAATTTTTGAAATCGAACTCTAATTAACGGAGATATTAATAAGAAACGCATTTTCGTCCTAAATGGCTCTTTCTACGCGAACGGATGGTCCAATTTTTTCGAATTTGATATGGTTGGAAAGGTCTTTAAAAAATACTCCTAACGAAAAAATTGTCAGGGCGCTCAAGGTCCAATAACCTAAATCCACTAGAAAAAAAAGTTATAAGCGTTTTTTAGTTAGCGAAACTCAAAAATTTTAATTTTATCTCTTTTCCATTGTTGAAATTCATTGTTGGAAGCGTGAAACATTAAGTTTTAATTTATTTTTTAAACCGCTCTTTCTACTCGAAAAAATCATTTTAATGCTTCGAGCTTGGTATGGTTGGAAAGCTCGCGAAAAATGCTTTGAAACACGTTTTACCCAGTTTTATCGCGCGAAAATCGAAGTCTCTAGAAGCGCTAGAAGCAATTAGAAGTTAGAGAAAATTCATTTTTATTTGCTTTTCACACGACATAGTTAGCGTGAAGCAATTGCTGGATAATATTGTGGTGTTATGCGGTGTATTAGCGGATTCTAAATGGGGTTGTTCAAGAGACACGCTAAATTTTACATACAAAACTTATATTCTACCCATCCTTAATTACTGCTGTGAGCCGCTGATCACAGGATCAGAGTAAGTCCTTCAACAGTGTGAGACTTTTCAAAATCAGGCTCTACGACTGATTACCAGAGCAGTGAAGACAACACCCATTGACTGCATGTTACTCAGCACTGATAATAGACCTCTAAAGATGATCTTTGAAGAAAGAGCTGTTCTCCTATGGGAAAGAATACTTAGAATCCCTGGGTGTCTGTCCCTGTGGAACCAGGATTCTCTGGTCGGCGGGAGAAACTTGAAAATCACAAAAAGGTTTTCTCCAGGGAGTAGCTGATATTTCTTCTAAACTAGATTTAAAATATGAGACTGAACAATTTCCTCCCTCCATAAACCCCATTTCTGAAAAAGGTTTCTCCATTCGCCTTAATTTGATCAAGAATGTGTTCAAAGCGGAGACAAATGATGTAGTGTTAAGAGCTCTTGCTCTCGAAACAATAGAATCCTGTTACCCCAGAGAGAAATGGTTGAGAATATATACTGACGGCTCTAAATTGTGAATGGATGTATTAATACTGGTGCTGATGTTTACTGTGAACTTTTTTCCTTTTACACCCCCATTGGCAACCATAGTTCAGCTTTCGATGGCGAGATTGCTGCCATTTGCCAGGCCCTGTCATAGCTCCAGCCACATTTAGACTCTTTTTCAAAAGCAGTTGTATTAACGGACTCAAAGGCTGCACTCCAAGCTATCGATACACCTAGCCACTCCCGAACTTTAACCACCGATAATTGTTTGAAGCTCTTTAACCGGCTTGCCAGAAATAATAAGACAGTTGTTATTCAGTGGATTCCGGCCCACTGTGGAATCCAAGGTAATGAGATGGCCGATTTTTTGGCCAAAAAGGGAGCATCGGTTCTTCAGAGAACCAATCCTAAGCTTCCATTTAGTAACATCAAAAGCTTAATAAAGAAAATCTTTAAAGACACTTTTCACGAAGAACTCGAAAATCGCAACAGCAATAAACCATGTTTTGAGCTGATTCTGAATGTCCCTAATTGGCCTACGATGAAATCTGTCGCCATGTTTCGTTTATTATCTGGCCATGATTGCCTACGAAAACATCTCTGTCGTATCAACGTGGTTCCTGACCCTTTCTGCACTTTGTGTGATCTCCACGAAGTAATGGACATGCCTCATTTGTCTAGATGTCCTGCTCTCCCTCGGACATCCATCTGGGAACGCTATTGGATTGCTCGTTTTCATTTATAGTTTTGTTGTTATCCTTTTAATATTCAACTGTCTTTAAATGTGCCATTGGAAATTAAAAAAAAAAATATTGTGGTGTTGCCAATTCTCGTTTGAGCGTAAAGAAATGAAATACTTGCATTTGTTTTTATTATTGAAGCTTTTTGGGTAATTACGGGCATTTAAAATATTTTCACTTTGATTATTTTTTGGCGATTTTAATATTTAAATAAATTATTTTACGGAGTGATGGACGACTTTCAGTTCCAGCTTCCAATAATACCTGCATTTGCTATCACCACAAACAGATCTCAAGGTGAAACTTTTGATAAAATTGGCGCATTATTACGACATGGACAATTACATGTTGCCGTGAGTAGAGTTCGTTCATTTGACTGTTGGAAATTTTATATTTAACGGCAAGATCATGCCTACTTTTACAAAAAATATTGTTTATACAGAAGTTTTACGTATTAAGGGAGTTTTGCGGCATCATTTCATTCATAACGACTTCCATAATTGTGAAATTGGCGAACTTTATCCATTTCGGCACCAATGTCAAAACGAGAAATATTTTTCTTTTGCATTCGTAAAAAAACGAGTACAGAAATGTCTATTTGCAAGGACCTGACTACGAATGAAGCCCCTCTTTAAGGTGAGGTTATTTAAATTGTAACCGTTTGTGACAAGGCAAAGGAAATAAATGACAAGAGGAATGTACAATGGGGAGAATGGGACATCAAGTTTTTTTTTTTTTTTTTTTTGATAATCACGTTTACGAAAAACAGGGTGATGTGTAGCAAAGGGAAGAGGGGTTATGGTGAAGTGTGAAACTTTGCGATAAAGGAGAGAGAGATCAAAAATTTTGAAAAGAGCATTTGTCAGTTTTCCCCTAAACCGTAAACAAATCACAAACACGATTTTTTCAAAAAATAGACTATTATTGCGACGTCCAGAGTTTTTGAATGGACAATTTTTAATGTAGCAAGTAAGATTCGTTCATTTGACTGCTTGGAATTTTATAATTCTAACGGCAGAGATCAAGGCAACTTACTCAATAATGCTAAACTTATTAAAAGAAGCATTGTTCAAGCAGAAGTTTTACGTATAATCTGAGTTTTGCAGGATCATTTCATTCGGGAAGATTTCGATGATTGTTAAATTGGCGGGCGCTCTTCATCTATTGGCGTCAAATTTTTGGCACCAATGAGTTGGTTTCCTTCAGTCAAAAGTACTACTTTTGGTCACTGAAATGGATAGAATGAGCAAAAAAAAAACATGGACCCAGAAAATAATTTTATTTTCCCAACAGTTTTTTTTTAGTTAATTTTTTTAAATGTCCGATTTTTCAAACAAGGTGTGGTCTTTATGACGCCACAAATGATGCACTTTGCCTCATCTTTCTACTATGTTTCCACGTTATGATAATCAAGCAGCGAATTAAAATTGCGCTCTACGCTTGCTATCAACCATATCGTTGCCAATACAAGAATGAAATATGACGTGAATTAAATATTTTGGACCGTGAATGGCAACACTGGAATAGCATTTCATCATTTGTGATGTCCTCGGCAGAAGCGTTAAACGATGAAAGAGCACCGATTTAAGTATTTTTTTTTAAAACATTTAACTTAAAGAAATTATTAAAAAAATGGTCAGATGTCTATGTTTCTTAGCATGCTCTTTCCGAAAAAAATACTTTTAAAATTTTGGAAACGACCCCATTGCAGCTCGAGAAATGTTTTTACTTTGCATACGAAAACAAAGAGTAGGGAAATGTATATTTGCATACGGTTGCCACAAAATTAGGGCTGTCGACGAACGAAGTCCCGCTTTAAGATGAGGTTCACGCAATAGTAACAGTTTGTGACAAGGGAGAGGAAAGGCATGACAAAAGGAGCATACAATGGGGAGAACGGGACAACAAGCCTTTTTTTAATAGGAACATTTATGAAAAACATAGTGACATGTGACAAAGGGAAAAGGGGGTATAGTGAAGTGCAAAGCATTGTGACAAAGAGGGGGGGGAGAGGGTCGAAAATGTTGAAAAGTGTGACATCAGTTATGCACCGCCCTTAACCATAAACAAATCACAATGTCGACCTTTTTAAAAAATTGTACTATTATTACGATGCCCAGTGTTTTTGAATGGACTGTTATATGTTGACACGAGTCAAGTTCGTTTATTTGATAGTTGGAAATTTATATTTCTAATGACGAAGAAGCAACTTAATAATAGTAAACGTTTTATAAGGAACATTGTTCACGCAGAAGTTTTACATATAAATTGATTTTTGATGCTTCATTTCATACGGGAAGATTTCGAACACTGGATAATTGGTGATTTTTATCCATTGGCGTCATTTTTTTTTTGTTTCCAATGCCAGCGCGAAAAATGTTTTTCCTTTGGATGCGTAAATAAAGAGCAGGGAAATATTTATTTGCGTAGGGTTAGCACAAAGCAACATGATATCTAAAATAAAATTATTCAAGTCAGCAATTTGTCGACCACACCAATTTCTCAATGGGGTTGTTTCCTTTAATCAAAAGTACTACTTTTTAGTCACTGAAATAGATAGAATAAGAAAAAAAAATGTTGAGCCAGAAAAAACTTTTATTTTCTCAACAGTTGATTTTTTAAAACTTTTTTGAATGTATGATTTTGGAAATAAGGCGTTATCTTTATGACGTTATAAGTGATGTACTTTGGCACGCGACTCCATTGCCGTGCTAAATATTTACGGTTTGCTCTCAACCGCGTTTTCTAATGGCATCAATGAGTGGCATTTTATCACCTTTGATGCCAAAAAATTAATTTCAATCTGCGCACCGATTGAAATAGTTAAAAAATATTAAACTTTTTCAAATTATTTAAAAATGGTTAAAACCTTTGTTTTTAAACATCCTCTTTCAGTAAAATTTTTTTTGAAAATTTCGGAGACGACCCCATTACTGAAATATCCCCTTCCATCCATTTATTTTGAGATTAACAGATAAAAGGCAAAATTGGAATAAATTATTACTGCGGTATTGTGTGCCCGTATAAAAATTGTATGTTTCCAGACATGCCGTAAACATGAGTAAGAGTAGAAATAAAAATGTTGGGAATAGTTAAATTCATAAAAGCTTTCTCAAATATTCATTTATGAATATGGTCGAATTTCGACCACTGGGTGACCACTAGTAAATATAATCTAGTGTCAGAAAAATTTCAGCTAAACTTTTTGAACCTCTTTGTTCCGCAGATATCTCATTTTCAAAATTTTTTGAAAGTTGACTGAAGTTCAACACAGGATAATCACTGTGGTTATTTTTTGGTGAATTTGTTTTGTATTCATTTTTAGCGATCATTTTAGTTCGTAGCAATATTTATTTTATTAATTTTATTTTAGAAGTTGAATTTTTTTTCTTTTTTGACTCACAATCATATTTTTGTTTACAATAATTGCTGATTAAGGTGTTAGTCGCAGATTGAATCACCATTCGCAGCAGAAATTTAAATTCATGTCCATGAGGGCAAGAGTTTCTAAAGTATTTAACATATATTTTTAAATTAAAATGTCTTCCACAAGTTGTGTAACTAAACCACGCTGGTTCACCGACTTAAAAAAAATATCTTTCGTATTTTTCGCCTACTAACTTCTGCATTAATATGTATGTATGAATTACAGCATTTGTTACAGCTTCAGAAGGGAAAAGTAATCCCCCACGATCACATTGTCTGATTAAATTGCAATTTTCTACAGCTAATTCTCTGCCTTGGACCACTTTTTCACAGCATTCAATACATTCTGTATTTTTTTGCACAATGTCTGCACAATACTCTGCTAAATAAGCTAATATTGGTATTGGTGGTAATCAACAAATCTACAAAATTTCCAAAGACGAATGACTCGCTAGACTTTACTCCAAGGCCCGTCGCCCTCCAACAACTCGCCCCTCAGCCTAAGCCTGACAACGCCCAGATCATGATGATTTTCAAGCAGGCCCTCGCCCAACTCCATGCACAGCAGCAGCAGCTCAACCAACTTCAGGATCTAATAAGCGGTCTCGTCGCACTAACCGGACCATAAGCTTTTCTCTCCCCCCCCCCCTTTTTTCCGTAGTTTGACCTTATGGCTAGAAGGTTCTTTCCTACAAACTTCCACCAAGTCAGGTAAATGGGAATTAGTCCCAGTCCTGCTCAAAAATCTAATGAGATGAGATGAGAATCTACAAAAAATCCTTCAAATTCAAAAGAAGCAAGATTAGGCTTAACAATTCTTTCAGTAAGCAAAGAAAATAAGAGCAAGATACTGAAATGAATATTTCTTACCTTTGAATGTTGCTTCTTACAAAGTTGTAGTACACTTTGAAGGCCTATAAAGTGAATTTTGAGTCGCATTTTCGTTTAAAAAAATGGTAAAATCATCGTGGATGTCTGCTAACTTTTACAAACAACGTGGTTGGTATCCACCGCGCGAATAAATCGTGAATGCACAATATTTTATTTGTTAGCAAATAGAAACTAGCAATAGATTGAAATTTTAAATCATTGCTTTTAATTTCCTTGTCGTCGAAAAATGAATTCGGTTACTATCACTGAATCGAGGCTTAGCCGTATTTAAAATCTGCTTTAAAAAGCGTTATAGTTCGAATTCTATAAAACATGGAAGTTCCTAACACATTCTATCAGTCGTAGAAAAAAACTCTTTATTTTTGTACTAAATTTTGAAATATATTTTCACTGCAAAAATCGCGAAAAACCATTTATAGGTTTTGTAATTAATATCTTCGTTAATGAATGTCATCCAAAGACGCAACCTAGCTAAGAACACTTTCGATCAATTCTCCTTTCGAACAAAAAAGTTTTTCAAAATCGGTCCATCCGTTTAGGCGCTAGAGTGCCACAGACAGATACACAGACAAGTCAAACTTATAACCCCCTTCCTTTGTGTGTTGGGGGTTAAAAAGTATTGTTCAACAATGGCCTGATCAGCAATGAATTGCCAATTGAAGGCTCACCTAAATTTTGGCATGAAATTAGTTAAAAACAATAATTCACATGTTCTAAATTACCTTGGAGCAATGGAACAAATTTTGGCTGATGCAGAAAGATCAAAGGTTTTTATAGGTATTTTTAATCCCCGACACGCAAAGGAAGGGGTTATAAGTTTGACGCATCTGTGTCTGTGGCACTCTATCTCCTAAACGGATGGGTCGATTTTGAAAAAAAAAAAAAACAATAATTTGAATTTTGACATCTTGAATTCAAATTATGTTTTTCGCAATCACGAGTGTGCGTGTGTTTTGTGTATGTGTGTATATGTAGGTGTGTGTAGTTGTGTGTATGTGAGTGTAGGATATGGAAACAATCTGGAGACGGTTTTCGCTAGAGGAGCAGCATCGTGAGTCGACCGGCCGATGGTGGTGCTGGCGGGGGAAAAATAAAATCATAGCACATCAAAACTGTCAAGTGAGAACAATAAGCAATCGTGATTGCTCAAAAAAAAAAAAAAAAAAAAATGTTCGGAAGGAGAGTTGATCGAGAGTGTTTTTAACTAGGTTGCATCTTTGGATGCCATTAATTAACGAAGATAATAATTAAAAACCTCTAAAAGGTTTTTCGCGATTTTTGCAGTGAAAACATCGTTACAAATTTTTGAGAATCAATACCAAAACAAAGAGATTTTTTTTTTCCCGCGTCTGATAAAATGTACACTGGTGTGCAAAAATTAAGGACGAGACGGATTTTTCAATACAACTTTGTGCAAAAGCTTTCCAAATCAACACATTTAATACCGTAAGATCCCAATACGTAAGGACATGTGTAATGTAAGCAACACTTACTAAAAGAGAAATCAGAGGAATAAAAAGAAGCTTTATTGAAAAAGTAGCATGGAGCGCAATGCGACTGAAGGCCGAAACATCCCTGTGATGGGTGTCCAGCAAGAAACATCCGGTCTTTAGTAGGAGATATGATCTCCCCCGACTGCTAGGCAGGTTTCACAGCGTCTGCCCATGCTGAGAATGAGGGTGTCAATGAGTTGTTGAGGCATTGCTACCCATTCGTCTTGCAGCGCCAATCGAAGCTCCCGAATCGTTACTGGTGGTAAGGTACGAGCTGCCAAGCGTCTGCCTAGAAAATCCCATACATGCTCGATGGGACTGAGATCCGGAGATCGTGCCGGCCAGTCCATACGTTCAATATCCTCACTCTCTAAGAGCTGTTCGGCAGTTACTGTGCGATGACATGGTGCATTGTCATCCATGAAAAGGAACTGCAGACCCATAGCGCCTCTAAAAAGACGCACATATGGAAGAAGAATATCGTTACAATAACGGGTCCCATTGACTGAACCTGCGTCGAAGATGTGAAGGTCTGTACGACTACCAAGCATGATCCTCCCCAAACGAGAACACCGCGACCTCCATACCTGTCCCTTTCAATGATGTTCGAGGGATGATTGCGGCTTCCCCGCTCTCTCCAGATGAGTATGCGATGAGAATCGCTACTCAGACTGAATCTGCTCTCATCTGTAAAGAGTACTCGTCCCGATTCATTGTCTCTCCAATTCCGGTGTTCCCGGCACCACAGAGAACGCCTTCTGCGATGGGCAGGCGTTAGAGGTACACACCGTATAGGGCGTCGTGCGAACAGACCACCACCGTGCAGTCTTCTGGCCTCGGTAAAACGCGATATCGGTCGTCCAGTCGCCTGCGTCGTGTGTCTAGCGATTTCTCCCGCTGTCTGCCGCCTGTTTCTTCTGGCCTGTAAGACAATATACCTGTCATCTGCGGGTGTGGTTCCTCGTGGACGACCACTACTGAACCCCCGGATAGCTGTTCCTGTAGTTTGAAATTGTCTCCAAAGTCGTGAAACGATGCTGTGAGCAATTCCGAACTCTGAGCCACACTTGTCACACTGCGGCCTTCCTCCAATTTCCCAATGGTTCGACCTGGGGTAACAGCATCCAGATGTCGTCTAACAGATTGATTATTCGCCATTTCTCGCTGAGGCAGCAACTTGGTGTGATTTTAACTGCTATACGGCGTGCAATCTCTTTGCCAGAAATACTGATCTTAGACCGCAACATGCTTTATTCTACTCAGACACTTCCCCATTACGTCTGCCTGCATATCTGCGCATGTGCTACCGTACATCACCTTACTTAATCTCCTGATTGGTCTTTCTGTCCGCTCTGCCTCTTCGTTCAGCTGATGTGCTAATTTTTCGACTTCGTCCTTAATTTTTGCACACCAGTGTATTTGGAACGTCCATGTTTCATAGAATTCGAATTATAACGTCTTTTTAAGACAGGTTTTAAATACGGCTTAGCCTTTTTTCACGCGATTGATAACCGAATTCAGTGTTGGTCGACCACAGGGAAATAAAACCATAAAACGCAATGATTTAAAATTTTTGTCTGTTGCTAGTTTCTATTTAATCTTTTTCTTTTCTTTACTCTTTACCTACTAATAATAAAGCTAAAAGTCTGTCAGGATGTCTGGATCTCTGTGACGCGTATAGCGCCTATACTGTTCGGCCGTTTTTCATGAAATTTGGTACAAAGTTAGTTTGTAGCATGGGGGTGTGCACCTCGAAGCGATTTTTTGAAAATTCGATTTTGTTCTTTTTCTATACCAATTTTCAGAAAAATTTTCCGAGCAAATTATCACAACGTGGAATAGTAAATTACGAAATCATCACATAACGTGGAACCGTAATATGGGCGAGCCATTTAACATAGTCAATTGACGATAAATTCATCATCCATTAATTGCTAATATACAGGCGAACCAAATGACCTTTTAATTTTCTACTACGGGCAAAGCAGTGCGGGTGCCACTAGTAGCAAATAAAATACTTGACATTGATTTTGAATAATATAAGGCTTTTAAAATTATTTTCAATATTTGCTCTTGATTCTACAGTTGCGACTCAGTCGGGGGGATTTTTACGAGAATTTTTTTAATCTTTTTTTTTTTTAATTTTTCTTCTTCACATTGTTGGATTTAAGGCCAAAATATTGATCAAAATTGGAACAAACTAACAATTAATAGTTAATTAATAAATTTGATTATAGAATATTGCATTGTCATCGGGTCTGTGTTTGCGTGCCAAATTTCAAAAGAATCAGATGCAGGAAGTGGGCGAAATTTGAGTTGCAAGATACATACAGTAGCTCCCAAAAAGTGTTCGTACACCTACGACTTCCAATGAAATAGGCTAAAATTAATATTTCGGAATAGGTATGTTATCAGTGGCGTAGCTAGGGAGGGGCGGAGGGGGCGGTCCGCCCCGGGCGGCACATTTTGGGGGGCGGCAATTTCTCTTTTGATGCGAAAAATTTAACTCGTTTTCCCAATAAGGAAATCATGTTTTTGATCTATTACTGGAGGCAAAAAAGAAGAAAAAGTGCGAATTGTAAGGTTTTGGTACGACTATGATAATAAAATTACTCTAATACAAAAAACGTGTTTTTCTTGAATACATCTCAGCACTATTGTTTGTTTGTTCTCTTCTTTCATCTGAAGCCACAGACTGAGGGAGGTGGTAGTGTAAAGTCAAGGGACCATGTTTTTGTTCTTTTCTTTTGCTGTTAAGGTTAACCACTACAGAGGAAACAATAAATTTCATAACTTTTCGTTATATGATGAAGCTACCACTTCATTTTAAGTAAGTTCCTAAGAAACCATTGTATTTAAAAAAAGAAAAAGAAAAAAAAAACACTTTTTTAAAAGGAAAGTGATAACAAGAGTAAAAAGAGAAAGGTCTCAAATGGTGGGCGATTTCTTGCTCATTTTCAGGATAGCATTATCTGTATCAACAATTGCTTTATTGGTCATAGACTACAAAATTTTCACTAAGACAGAATGAATTTTAAGTTCATTTTATAAAAAATAATATTCACAACTCGAATAATAATTGCTTGTATTACTGTATTATGTCAACCAATTCCTTTATACAATGAGTTTCACATTTAGTCATTTATTTTGAGGAAAGGTTTTTAATTAGTAAAATGATCTCTAGGCAAAGCTTTAGAACATTTCGACCTCTATTAGGGACAAGAAAATCATTCAAATTTGGTAATGTAGCAGTACCGGATCTAGGCAAGGGGAGGGGATGAGTCTTGCTCGTACCCTGAATGGCAACTTCTGAGTTTGTCAACATTAGGTGAGTCGCTCAAGCACGGATCGAAACGGGAGTAATAACTTCCTTTGAGAAACTAAATTGACCCTAAATTTGCGTTTCTAAAACCTTAAATTAGGAAAATTTCCCCGACCTTTACGCTTCTTCCTATTGTCGCAAAGCTTAAAATGCAATTTCAGGACTTTAATTTTGAAAAAATTCCGGTGGAGAGCCACTTACTATCCCTTCCTCCCATAAGTTGTCCAAAAAACACTAAAACAGCTTTTTGGGGGGCTCCATTTACATTCCCCCTTTTCGTTATATAAAGTGTGTCAAAGATAGCTTTAAAATGTGTTTTTAGGCTGGAGAACTTCGATCAACTGAGGACAGCTTAAAATTGCGTTGTTAAACCCTCAATAAATGTTACATTTTCGGAAAGAGCAACCGAAACTTCCTATCCCTTAACGTCACCAAACAGCCCAACAGTGCAGTTTTAGGTCTTGAGTCTCGAAACATTTCCAAGGGATAACGCCCACCCCATCCCATCACATCTCATCTTTTAGCCTAATATTGATTGAGTTTTTATAACTTCAATACCAACACATTCATAAGAGCGGTCAAGCCTTGATCCTTCCTGTATAATGATTAAAGATAGTCTAAAGTGTGTATTTAGGACATCAACTTCGAACTTTAAAATCCCCATCTCATCCAATGTCACCAAAAGTAGCTTAAAGTTGGGTTTTTGAAACTTAAACTTCAAAAAAATTCTAAGGTAGGGACCTCAGATGTGCACGAAATCACCTAATGTCATAACAGTTGGCTCCAAATTTTGTTTTTAGAAATTTCTGAGGGAAGATCGCAAACCCTTTTTTTCTCAGTAGGGAAGAACTTAAAATGAGCAACAGTTTCGAAAAAGATTTCGGGTGGGAAACCTTCCTCTGAACTCTCTTATAACGTTGCACATCAAACAATGGCTGAAGTCGCGTTTTTAGGACGTCATCTGAAACAGTTTCAAGGGGATACGGAAAAACCATCTGACTTCCAACATTTTTGGAAACATTTGGAAACTATTGCCGTCAAAGATAGCCTATAATTGCGCTTTTGAAACTTTGTCCTCGAAAAATTTTCAGAGAGCTCCTGAACGTTCCCTATTCTCTTTAACAGCATCAAAGATAGACTAAAATTGATTTCAAGTTTGAAAATATTTCGGCAGGAAAATTCAGTCTCTGGTGGAGTTAGGAGAGACCCTTACACCACTAGACAGTCTCCTACATTTACGTATTTTTCTGTTTAGTTGAAAAACTTTCCGGACAGCGCCCCCGAACCATATCCAATGTCTTCACGTATCCAAAAATAGCCTAAAATTGCTTTTTTTAACACTTTAGTTTCGGAAATTTTCCTTGAAAAGTCCTGACCCCCTCACTTCACCAAAGAATGCATAAAACTAATTTTAATTTAAAAAAAAAACCTGGTGGGAGCTCCAAGCATCTTTTCTATAAGCATTACTGAAAATTGCTTAAAATTCCGAATTTTGACTTAAGTTTTGGAATGTTTTGGTGTTGCTCTGGATTCCTTTTTTCCCCTTCTTCAAGAAAAATAAGAAGGGAAAAAAATAAGTTTCTTTTCTTGTTTATTAAAATCACGTTAAAATACTTTCGACTCTTTAATGTGTCAACTATTTCCCATCATAAAGGAAAGGCAAAAGGAGGAACCGCCCCGGGCGGCAGAAAGTGTAGCTACGCCACTGTATGTTATGATAAGATCTATTTCTAACAAAACTAAATGCAAAATTTTAATAACGTATCAAAACTTAATTTTTTAAAAATTAAAAACCCAAAAAGTGGCGGAAATTTTATCTCACAAAAGTCTTCGTACACTTTAAAAAATGTCTAGTTATTATTGAATAATCTAACTTTTTATTAAGTTATGATTTAGTAGAATATCATTCAACATACACAACAACATTTGAACGTCCGCAAATAGATTTCAGTGCTTTCTTTCTTTCTTTTTTTTTTTTTTTTTGTGCATTTTTTGAGTAAATGTTCAACCACACTTCGAGTGATACTGTTTCCAGCTCTCTTTTCGTTTTAGATCCATGTTTTCGTAATCTAGCCTCCAGATATTTCTAAATATGTTTTATTAAGTTTAAATCTGGCGATTGAGGAGATTTTTCTAAGCTTAAGGACATTTTTTGGGGCACCAGACACAAACGTTGAAAACCGTGTGCTTCTTATCGTTATCTTGATTTAAAAAAAAAAAAAAGTTGCTTCCGATAACCAAATTTTGGGCTAATAGTTTAAAATTGTTTTTTTAAATATTTAAATTAACAGCGTTATTCATTATTACGTCAAAAAATTCCTAACTACGAAGTCCTGATGCTGATACGCACAATCAGCCAAGAACATCTTCACCATCATGATTAAGTGATCCAACTAAGTTTTTAAGATTAAATTCCTCATTTTTTTTCTTCTATTTATAATTATACAACAATTTAACTAAAAATGTTGAATTTATTTTCTTGTGTAAGTAAGACGTTATTCCAAAACATTTTGAGTTTATTTATCATTGATTTCAGGACGAAAAGCGTAAGCTTTCTGTTTTTCGCACGAACAAGAAAATTTCTGCTGGAGGAGGTCCCATTTAATCCAGCTAATCAGAGAGCTTGGAGAACAATTTTAGGTGAAAAATTAAATGTATAATGTTTCATTAAATTCTGCAGAAACTTTAACAGCACTCAAATGTGTATTTTTCATAATTTTTTTAACTGTAAATCTCCGATCACGCTTTGTTAACTTTGCCAGATGACCTTTTCCTACCTTGTTTTCGATCCTATTCTTCTGTTTAAAGCATTTTGTCAAGCACTTCACTGTAGAATGGTATCAATTAACTAATTTAGAGACATTTCAAGCAATTTACCGCTACTGTGAGGAAAAAAAATCAAATTTCGAATGGTGTTTGTTGTTTTTTACGGATGAGTCATTTAAAAATAATAAGCAGAGTATTGGAGAGTTATAAACAAAAAATTAAAGTCTAATGACTTTACAGTGTCAACACAATGCAAAAATACTACATGTGATAATTTTAACCAAGAATTTATATGAAAATATTTCAGTGTACAATGACTTTTGTGGCGTATTTTTTCTCTGTCTCTTCGTTTTTTTACAAATTTCAAAAATAAAATTAGGCAATGTTTTGAAAAAAAACTACTGAGTTTTATTTAGAATGGCATAGGAATGATGTGGAAAAAATTCAGACTTCATATTCGAATTCAGTTTCTCGTTATTTTGGTTTTACTACAAAATTTTAAGGTGTACAAACACTTTTGGGAGCCACTGTACATACATACAGATGAAGCTAATAAAAGTGTGTTAAAAATACAGCTTGATATTTCAACTACTTGACAACCTCTTTATGTCTAGCCGCATCAGCATGAGACAATATTTGTGATTATGAAAATCCTTGATTATCAATATTGGAATGATAATGTACAAACAGAACAAAATGCTTTAAATTCATCCTTTTCTGCAAAGCACCATATGGATCTTGTATTCATTTGTGTCTGCTTTTTCCATCCACAAGGAAGAGAACTTCGTTTTCTGTGGCATTTTAATAAAATAAATTCCTAGTTACATTTTTAAGCAAAAAGTTAGTGACTAAATTTAAAAATTATATGTGCAAGAAATAATCCGACTTCTCTGAACATAAACACAAAGCAAACTCTTTGAACTGTAAGAACAAACTAATGCTCAGACCATAAAGTAAGCACTATCTCATCAAAAACAACAGTGTTGTAAAAATTTCCCCGCCAAGAAAACCTTTAACTCTTCCCCACAAAAAAGAAAGCCTTCATCCTAAACCCCAAAACCCTCAGCCTTAAAAACTTATGATATCTAGTTTGCCCGCCAAGTATCTGTCAAACTATCATCCTCCCTGTTCTCCTCTTTCATCACATCTACTTCCGTTACAACCTCCTCCCACCTTCAACTCTTCAGAAATATGGATAGATCCTTTAAATTGTTTATCCTGTTTGGCGAAAAGCTTTTCAAAGTGAAGTGGTCGCTTGGTAAGCAAAAAGCTTCCCACCAAACAGGATAAACAATTTAAAGGATCTATCCATATTTCTGAAGAGTTGAAGGTGGGAGGAGGTTGTAACGGAAGTAGATGTGATGAAAGAGGAGAAGACGGAGGATGATAGTTTGGCAGATACTTGGCGGACAAACTAGATATCATAACCTTTTAAGGCTGAGGGTTTAGGATGAAGGCTTTCTTTTTTGTGGGGAAGAGTTAAAGGTTTTCTTGGCGGGGAAATTTTTACAACAGGGTTGTTTTTGATGAGATATCACATCTTTTTGCATTGATATTATTACTTTGTCTGTATTTTTAGAATTGAGAACTTCAAGTCAGAAAATGTTCAATTGAAACAACCCTGTTTTGTGTTTTTAAGGAACAATAATGGCAAGCCTAATTTTACATCAAGTTACTTTCTGACCATTTAGATTCTATGTTCGTTTTGCGAGAAGTGGGCTGTTTAAATTTTATTGCAATCCTTGTATCCTCTCTGTTGCATTAAAACTTCTTGGATAATAAAATACTATATTTTAAATTATTATTGTTTTCGAGTATTTTACAACTTCGCAATAAATTCTTATAGTTTCTTTATTTGACGGATTATTCAACATTTTCATGAAGGTTTTTTCAAATGTTTTACAGCTTGCGGGCTATTTTAATCTAGTTTTTCACTTTTTATTTTATGACTTTTTTCTTAAATCGTATTTACGTTTTAAGAAAAAACATCGTACTTACGTTTTAAATTTTTTACGTTTTATGGGATAATTTTAATTGTTTGGAGATTTATCTTTCTTTTGATAGAGGTCTTTGTCTTGTTTAATGACTAGTTTTGTTTAAATGTTCATTAAAAAGACGAAATAACGCATCTTATTACCAAGCAAAAAAAAAAAAAAAAAAACTAAGCCATTAAATATTTTGAAAGTATCAGAAGAGCTATACAACTGTACTCGACGTCAAATGGCGGATATTCCAAATTTGCCACAGCGACTGCGCATGGTGCACACGGACTTAGCTCTTTAAAAGTCTTGATTAAATTAATTGCAAAAATTTTGTCTGTTAACAAATTACTGCAAATCACGGATATCCACACACTTATTTCATATATTTTCAATTCATAATGTGTTATGTTTGTGAAAAATGCATTAATTTAGAAAATAAGCAAACCAATAAAAAAGGGCTATTTTTTGCTTTCAATTATAAAGTAAGATGTATCATATTCATATGCGTATAGTTTCATATAATATGTTACGCAAAATATTCTAATGGTTTAACCACAGTTTCGCACTGACCCCCCCCCCCCTTAAATATATCAAAACTGAAAAACAGGGGGAAGGAAAATTCGTATCGGCAAAACTTGGGAAGGGGGGGGGGGATAGCATTATGGAATCCTAAAAGAGAAAGCCCAATGAGCTAACAAACAACATGGAATCTTAAACCAGAAAGCCCAATGAGCTAAGTCCGCGCGCATGCGCAGTCGCTGTGGCAAATTTCAGATATCCGCGATTTCAAGTCGAGTTGCAACTGTTGGATCTGTTTTAGTCTTGATTGAATTTCATTTCCTAAGACAACTTTGAACAACTGTTAGATCTGTTTTAACCTTGCAATTGCAGTCAGAGATTAACAAACCCTATGAGCCAGGGGCGGCAAATAGGGGGGTCAAGAGGGGGCGGTCGCACCCCCAAAATTTTCACTAAGAATAATAAAAAAAAAGGGTAAATTCAATTTAGATAACTTAGAAAATCATTTGCCTGCATTTTCAGAACAGAAAAAAACTGATGGAGAGTAACGGTTTGCCTTAACTAAAGAAGTAATCTCTTCATATGGATTAAATATTTAAAAATTGTGTAATCTATGCTATCATGGTCCATTTTGTATGAGTGCCCGTACAGTGTCGAGACTGCACAATTTTTACACGTAAACTCCAAGTCAATTTGCATAAATTTAATGCTCATATTATAACATAATGTTTAGCTAGTAAGTGTTCATTGTTTCCCTGTACTTGAAACACATTTTAGCAACTTGATATATTATATGCTTTCATAGAAACTTTTTTGTAAAAATATGCTCTTTTTGAAAAATTTTCCACATCAAAAGATACTTTCACATCAACAAATATATCTTCAGGCTCTTGACTTGACAATCTCTCAGTGACACAAATGGTATTCAAGAGGGGGGACCTATAAAATCTCCCTGGAAGAATAACTGGAAAGCGACCATCTCGATAATAGAAAATCTAATGTTATTTTGATATGTATGACTTTGTTTGAATTTTTGTTTACTTCATTTCCTGCGGAGCGTTTTTTGAACAATGCTACACTCTATCATAAAATTTTCAATCTCAATTACTGAATTGACAATTGAAATTCTTTGTAATTTTCGCACTAATGCTTGAACCAAGTGTGGAACTTTGTGACAGAACTTTTTATAACAGTTTTTACTGTATGCCAATGTAGAAGAGGTGACAAAACTTACATGAAGTTTAGTGAAAATATTTAATATTTTGAACAAAATAATCAATTCAGTTTCTCGAGAAATGGAGGCAGTATTTGATGAGATACATTTCTCTTTGGTCTTAAGTTCAATATTACGTAAGTTGGTTATAAGAAACGAAAAAGAAAATATTACACTTATACACTACCGCAGCCAGAAATTCCTTTCGGAGGGGGTTTTTTGATAAAAAAATACCTTCTGGAGGAGGTTTTTTTGATAAAAAATACGTTCGGAAGGGGATTTTTTGATCAAAACAGCCCTTTCATATGCATAAACTACTGCATTAGAATTTGCGTTTATGTTAAAACCAATGGCTGTGTGGGGGGGGGGGGTCACTCCCCCCCCCTGCGCCACTGCACTTACAAGAAAAATTTACAGCATGAAGGAAAAGTAATTCTTTTGTGAATTACGACTTTACCTTTTAATGACTCAAAATAAATACTAGCCCAATTTAAAAAGCTTTCTTGGTTATTTTAAAGAGAAATCTGAAGGAAGTGTGTTTTTTAACATAACTTTCTTGCTTCCATTGTTTTTAGTCTATTTCAATCTGATCAGTCATTTTAAAGATGACTTTTGTGTCTCAGGAGGTTAGAGAATTAATTCGAAGCGAAATGTGGCAAGCAAGACCTTCATCTTTAGCTGTACTGGAAAAAAAGCAAAACACTGGATTTTGAGTAAATATAGTTACAAGATTTTCTGTTAATCCTGACCCAAAGAATAGCAGACTAAAACTTCACTAAAAAATAAAAACTGGTACCGAGATATTTTGTGAGATAACTTGTTACAAAATGAATTTGAAGCTTTGGTCGCAAAAACTTTAATTGTTCTTAACAAGCCCGATTATTCTTAACATTAAAACCGTTTTATTATTCCTTCCTGTTAACCAATATTTATTTTATACCGTACTGAGGAAATTCATGTTCAAGAAACTCGACCCCCCCAAACGAAATGCTGAAATGCCGCCCCTGCTATGAGCTGAGAGTAAGTACATAAGAATTTAAGGGAAATTAGTGATTTTCAAACTTTAATTACTCCAGCCCATGATGTCTCTGGGGGTTGAATTTTCGTATATGTACTCAATGGCCCCCCCAAGACTATGTATACCAAAAATTATTACCATAGACCCCCGGGGGCTGTGACAGAACCCCCGGAAGGTACAATTTGGGGGTAAAAACGAGAGGGGAGGGGGAGGGGGGTCAAATGGCACATCAGTAGGGCACAAGGAATGTGTGTGCAAAATTTCAGCTTAATTCGTCTTTTCGTCTGGGCTGTAGCCCTGTCAAAGAAAGCGAAAACTTTTTTGAACAGCGATTTTCTAACTTGAATTCCTCCTCCCTCTGATTGTCCTGGAGATTGTATTTTGGTTTATGTCGTCAGGGGTTACTAGAGATTTAGTATACCAAAAATTAACCCCGGGGGTCTTCATGGGGCTGAGATACAGAGGCGTGAAAAACCCAGAAAAAACCCAACTTGTTCTGTCATGTAAACTGTTTCTTAGTCGCTTTTTTCTTTCGTCTTTCTTGGCGGTGGATTTGCTTTTGTTAGCTGCTGACGTTTGGTTCTCTTGGCGGCCGGGACGCTCCCGCGTCCCGTGATAAAAATAAATACTACTTCCCACCTGGGGACAAATCACTAAATAAATTTTTTTTAACCAAGTCACCAAGTGTTAATATTTGGGTCCTAACTCCAACACATTGTATTTATATTATTTCAATTAGCTACAACACCTTTCACCCCCTCTCCCCTGTCACGGAGCTGCAATTTGAAAGTAGGAGGGACTCCCCCCCCCCTGGTTCACATATTTTTTATTTCTTTTCAAAGGGGAAAAAAATCAAAAACATCAGATCATATTACTCTTCCCTAACTCTTTTTCTGCAAAATTTTGCTGCACAGCTGTTTTTATTTTCGTTATTATTTTATCTATTTATATTCTTTGCAGAAGAGTTACAAAGTATAGTTAAAACAAGCAGCTTTAAATTGAGCATGTATTTTGGTTAATGGCTCTCCCCTCCCCCTTCTCCAGAAAGAAACGGCAGCAGCAGCAGCAGCATAGGTTTTTCTCCGCTTATTTTTTAGAGAAAATTTCTTAAGGTCTACAAAGTTTATTTTATCCTAAAATCATCATCATGAAAATTGCATTTTTAGGTTGAATTCAATTTTTCTGCATAAGCAGATAATAAATAATGAACAATTTAGGAATTTTAGAACAAAACTCCACATTTTAGGACAACTTCTACACCTGCTTTAAAAAAGTAGAAATTACCTTTGCACTGGTAGTTAAGTCAACAAGAGGTTTACAATCACCAGCTCTTTTATGGCTGCTCCAGACTGATGATCTGAAATAAGAGAAACTGCAGTCTCTGGTTGCCATAAACCAGCAGATTAGAATTTGAATGTAGTTTTTTCTAAGCTGTTATCAATTTATTACCATATTTCCTCTGCCCCCCCCCCTCAAGATCACAGTAATATAATAATTTGTTAGAAATACTGAAGATACCTTCCAGCTTTTATTATACACTTAAAAAAAAAGTAATTTATCAATATAATGAGTATAAATATACCACGAAAGGGAACCTTTTCACACTGAAAGGTCACATTAAATTCCACAGAAAGGGGAAAAGGTTACACAAGCAGAATCTTGGATTCTTGATTGTTATTAATCATTCTTCCTTCTCTCCTCCATGGTTCGGCAACTCAGGGTGGACCTTGGACTTCTCAAGAAGTCTCTTCCAGGCAAGCCTTCTTCCTGCTATTGTTATCCAATTTTTTGTTCTCAAAACTTGTAGACGTATCTTTGCACAAGTGCCAACTGGTCGAGTTTTGAAGACTTCTTCAGTGGTGCAGTCTTTGTGCATTCTGACAATGTGGCCTGCCTATTTAATTCGATGTTCTTTGATGAAGTTAATGTGTCAGGTTTGTTATATGAGCCACAGAGTTCCAAATTTGATCTTTGCCAAGCATCATTGTCTTAAATTCGACCAAGATAATTCTTTAATTCTTCTTTTTGAAGATACTTACCATGTTCTCATCTGTTTGTGACATGAACCTAGTTTTGCATGCATAAGCTAGTACAGATCTAATAAGACTTCTATACAATATAATTTTTGTTTTCCTTTTGATGGCATTTTGAATTCATATATTTTCACATTCCATTAAGACATCTATTACCCATAGTAATTCTCCTTTGGGTTTCGGTAGCACAATAGCTCCTATTGTTAATTTCAAATAAGTGAAGCGACCAACAACTTCAAACTTATACTCTTCAATTTTAAGCTGGATTTTTCAATTTGAATTTTTGATTTCATGCAAGGCATCTATGTTGTCTCATTCTCATTAATTCTCCATCTCATCATGAGAGCCTCTTTCGCGAAAGATAAAAAGGTTTCTTACACATACTGCTTTTAACAAAACTACTGTAAATCATGCTTTAATTCTTAAAAATTAAATAGCATTACTGATGTACTATTTTGTAACATAAAGAGTGAGATACATTTTTAATGCTCCTATAAGTGCATTTCATACTTTAAAAATACACCTTAAAAATTCAGTCACTTTTATTTTTTGCTTTATTTTATACCCATGTATTTCAGCAGCCAATCATACTTCCCCCGTCCAGATTTTATAATTAGATTTCGATAAGAGCAAACAAAAATTAACCGTTTACTTTGCCAACAATACTGCATTTACTTCCATATAAACCACCATTGGTTTGTAGTTGCATGATAATTTTTGAAGCATAACATCTAGGCAAAAAAACCTTCCTTGTTATAAGTGAATTTTTTTCCTTGTATAATTGCAATGTTATTTTCATTCAATCTTATTACATTTCAAAACAGGTAGCACAATTCTACTGTTCCTGCCAGGACTTAAAACAGGGAAAATTTTTGTGTAGGCAGCAAATAATTGATAAGGTAGTCTTTAATACAAATATTTTTAACAATGTATAGTAGGTAGACATAATGAGTAGGTAGACTAATAGGTAATTTTTTCTAAACTGTGATATTCTTGTCCTAGCTCCTAAAATTAGTTTTAAAAATCAAACTGTAGAATGTCTTAATAACATGTTTTGATGTTTGAAAAATTGGCTAGAACAAACTATTATTATTATTCATTTAAAATATTTTTTTACTTGATAAATCTATTCCCCTATGTGTCCCTAACCCCAACTAAAGCAAAATTAGTTCTAAAAAATGTCAGGAATCCACACAACTTTGTAAAGAAGTTGTTGTTCAATGTATTAACAACTATTGTGTAAAGAATTTTCAAAGTTTGCATTATTCCGAAAAGAAAAAAAAAACAACAAAAAATGTCCTTCAATTTTGTCGTCATTCCCGTCGAAGAATGGAATTAATGATTCTCACATGGTGGTAATAGTTATATTAACCTATTATTTAGTCTTTAAATTGTGGTATCATTATAGAAGTAATCTTAATTGGTTATATTTGCTAAAATAAAGTGCGTTAAGTATAGTTGGGTGTACTTAAGTTAAATCTTGTTATGTATATTTAATTACTGTCGTTACCCTGTTTCTGATAATTTAATTTTCTCAATAGCACTCAGTGAGTGATTGCTTCATGTTTGATATAGAGTTTTTTCACCTTACATTAAGTAATATTGATTTTTGTTGCAAGTAGTTATGACAATATGAAAGTTAAACTTCACTTTTGTAATTCCCCTGCCTATGCAAGGTGCAACAATAACTTACTTTTTGCAAATCACTACTTTGGATCATTTTAAATTTCATTAAAATAGTGTTTTCTTTCCCAGAGAGATTACAATACCTTCAGTAAAATGCATTACTTCCTATAAGTGTCATTCCCCTGCTGCAGTGTGTGCCATTACCTGACCTGTTCAAGTTGCACTGTGTAGGGAAAATGACCCTAATATCAGCTTTATCTACAAATAAATGAGCAACTTTAAGGACGCCTCCACAAAATAGGATTGATAATGGTTTATATACAATGTTTGGTTCAGATTTTCAATTTTAATTCAATAAATTTAATTCTCTCTCCTTTTCAATTCATTCACATTAAATTGGAACAGATAATTAAATACAGACATTGCTCCCAACAGATTTTTAATTTTTCCCCCAGGCAAAAAAGGGCCTAATTTCTTTTAAGAACAAAAGACAGGTTTTTTTTTTAAACTTCTGCTTAGAAAAAGTAAACAAACTTCAGCTAATTATCCAGCTGATTTTTTTTCTAATTAAAATTACTTTCTATCAGCACAATAAACCATGCTGTTGTGCTACCAATTGTTTGAAAATTTAAGTTGTCATGGTTGGGATGGTTAACAACAAGTTCATATTTTTTCATTTAAAAAAATACAAATAGACTTTTAGGGCCTTGAAACTTAAAAAAAGGAACACAGAAACTTCAACAGGAGTTAGATTAATTCTAAAACTCACAGTAATTTGTTCTTGACAGGAAAAGATTAAATGATTGAATAGATGAGTAAACTTTTCGGTTACTATCTCTGCAGAAATTTTGCACTATGTGCTTAATTTTACAAAACCAATTTTGTTTCTTCTTGAAATTTGTGGCACGAGACAATGAAAACTCATACACATTAGTTTTTATAAAAAAGTTACAAATATACAACTTTATTCAAATTTCATTTACATTAAAAGTGATAAAATCCAATGGTCATATTTATTGTTAACAATCACTATTTTCAAATATTATGGCCATTCATGTCAATTGGATTGTATATAAGTTCATTATATTTACACTATGGTAGTCTTTCAAGTTTGCGCTGAACAGCTTTGAATTCTCTCATAAGAATGGGAACATTTGCAATTGAAGTATCCATTGCTTGTAGATCTACTAAATAACCAGATATCACATCCAGGCAAAATGCTGTAAATGTTCGCCTGCAATAGGTATTATAAAGATCAAAACTTTAACTTAAAAAAGACGCCCAACATAATGAATAGGTTTTTAATTAGGAAATAAAATTTCATACTTTGCATAATTTATTGATCATGAAAAATGCATGTTTTAATATTTTTTGGTAATCGCTCATGAAAAGAAAATAATGATAATAAGTTTTTTTTTCAAGTTTGAAAATGTCTGAGTTCGTGATGAAATTAGCCCAAGTAAATTCATGTAATAAACATTGAACTTTAACGGATGCTGAATAAAGTGAAAAAATAGCATAAGTTGAGCACAAATTGATTTTGAAGAAAATGTTGCAAATAGCTGTTTTAAGTTCAAGGGAAACTCCATAAAAGTTTATCAGTGCTAAACTGCTCAACACACAAGAAAGTCGTGAGAAAACATACTTCGTGTTCACTCAAGAACTAGGTGTGTACTCATCTCTTTCTTCTTACGTGTTGAGCACTTTTAGCACTGATAAAGAGCAACTCTGAAAACTTGAAATAACTATTTGCAGCATTTTCTTGATAATTTGTACATTAATTACTTTGTTTTCTTATTTTAATCATATTTTAGCACAAAAGTAACTTTTTCAATTAACTGGTGGGTGCTGCCTTAATGAACTATATTACATGGACTAATATTTAACATGAAAATTTATATTATAACAATCTAAAATTCCAAGTTTTATAAAATTTACTTCAAATAATTACAAGTTTATTAAAAAAATTGCACTGCAAATAATTTTTAGTTCAACAAAGCAAAAATTCTTTAAAGAAAATAAATGAATAAATAAATATGAAAATGAAAGTTGTTGAACCAAAGTATTTGTTAAATGCAAATTAAACTAAAATTTTATTTATGTAAAAAAAAGTAAATGAAAATTTTTCTTCAATATGATCTATATTTAATTGCTTGTGTATTAACTGCTAGTTTGAACTAAAGTTAGAATAATTTCTCATTCCAATCCAATAATCTTATCTTATTAACATCAGCAAAAGTTTGCTTTCAAATCAGCAACTTGAAGCTAGTCGCGGTTACAAAAATACAGAAATTTAAAAATAATTTTGACTGAAAAATATTATTACCTTTCATTAACAGGCACAGAGGTTGGATTATCTGTAAAGTGACCAATTAACAAAACTAAGACCGACAGTAAATGCAAAGGCTTTCCGCTTGTTGTCCAACATGAGTCTTTACTTCGATACAAGTTATGGTAAATTTTCATCAGCTCTACAATAGAAACTCCAAGAGACAATATGGTTTCAAACACCCAACAAGGATTGAAATTTAGAGCACATGTCTTCAGTTCCAAGTATTTGATAATAAAAGCTGAAAAAAAAAATACTGTAAGAAACAGGCGATTTATTTCGATTTTCTGCATATAAAGTTAAAATCTGGGAACTTAAGTTATCTACTTGCAGGGCAAGAAATTAAAACAACAAATTTAAAAAAATACGATTATGATTTGCTGAATTTCGCAAAATGCACCCAGTTCAACTTAACAAGGACAAACTATCTTACGGTTCTTTTTTTTTGCTTCCCTTCTCTTTCAATGGCATCAAACCTTTCAAACTCACTTCAAACTAACTACAAGGTATTTGCTACATTTCGAGATTTGAAATCCATGACTTCTGCTCAAAACTTTCGTTGACTCACTGGATACAATTTTTCCAGAAAAAAAAAGAAAAAGAAAAAAGAAACAAATTTTTCATAATGATATCTAAAGGTTTTGTGAAAAGTTTTAGTTGCAAAAATGATTTTTCAAAATAAAGCCTCAAACATGCAGCAATAATGATGTAAAACCACTGGGAACAACGAAACTTTTAAGTGTGATTTTTTTCCTTTCCTTCTTCATTTGAGGTATTTTGAATAAATATTTTATTTTATTAAAAAATAATGAATCTAAAACTTTTTTAATTAAAAATAATATTGTTTAATTTATTAAAAAAATCTGCGACTAGTAATAATTAAGTTATTAGTAAAATTAGGTTTGTAATAAATAAAATAAATGATCAGAAAGAAATAAAATATTGCATTAAAGTATTTAATAATTAACTTACCAGACATTACTAGATGTATTACTGTCAATGTTTTTGGATTACAATTATTTAGGATCCAAATATTTAAAAAAATCCCAAATTTGATTTTTGCAACATTTTTGAACTTTTTGAGAGGAATGAGAGCGGCAAAATTAGAAGTCCTCAACTACACAATTAGACACATAAGATAGATTTAAAATAATGCTAAACACATTTTTATAAATGCCCGAAAGAAGGAATCCCACAGTAAAGAATAACGAGTGAGTATTATAGAAGCAGATGCAATTAGATTTCGAAATGTGTGAAAAATCGGAACTGACGCGTAAAATTCTAACAACTAAGATGCATAAATTTTGCACATAATCTGTAAAATTCAATAAATATGCATGTTCTTAAACTCAAAATCCATGACCAGTTGTCAGTTTCCATGATTTTTGAGCATTTTTTGCTGGATATCATGATTTTCCATGACCATTTTCGATCATAGTCGAAATCCACGACTTTCCCTGGCTTTCCAAGTGCGTGGATACCCGGTAACTAGTTGAAACCCAATTTTTACATCTACATTTCTTACAAATGTAAATGAGTGACTGGACCAATTTTGGTCAGCAAAATTGAAGAGCCCAAAAGCCTTTTGCTTGCTTTAAGAATGTTGTGATCCCCTTGATCTGCACTTGGTAATATTATCCTGGGAATTAAACTTTATACAAATGCAGATTAATTTTCAAACAGTTGAAAAATGGCAATTGTGATAATTTTTTATGGAGAAAAAATCAAATTTATTATTTTATGAATCACATGGGCTACATATGATACTTTTGACTAATGTAATAAGCTTTCCAAGAGTAAGATCATTCTAGCTAGAAATTTAACATCTATATAAATAAAACAGAGAATATCTGTATCTATATGTGTATGAATACATGTATGCTCGCTATACAAATTCAGTTTATGTCGCATCTGGACGAAATTTGGCAGGGAAGGACTTGGGCACTTGAGAAGGCGGCTAGGCAGTTTTGGAAAGTCAAAAAAGAACTTAACAGTTTGAATTTTAATTTTAGGACTGGAAAATGGCATATGAGGGCGAAAAAATGCTCGCAAAAATTAGAATAAAATATCCATAAAAGCTCCTGATTTTTCTGTCCAAGTTCCAATGTTCCAAGGTAATTAGAATGTGAATTATAACTATTTTTAACTAGTTTCATGCTAAAATGTAGGTAAGCCTTCAATTAGAAATTCATTGTTGAACAATACTATTATTCAAATTTGTAGCATGAAGAAAATAATTGAGAATAAAGATCTGTTGCCTTTTTTTTAAAAATATGAACCAGGGTTCATACTCTATTTGGATGAAAAAAATCCATGACTTTTCCAAGACTTTTTCATGACTTCATAAAATTTTTCATGACCTTGTTACAAGAAGGGAATAGTATTATTTAATATCAAATTTGCCAATTTTTTCAGAAAAAAGCATTAGCAAAACTCCTACGTGAGTGCCACTACCCCATCGAAGCACTTGTAATTGCAAAATTGCCAGTGTACACCTAAAAATCTATTTTTATTTGTCTTCATCACAAATTTAAAATCTCAAAGCAAAGTAAAAATACAGTGAATGGAATATAATGATTCTCAAATATCTCTTAATTTTATTAAAAGGCAGAATGATAATGAATGGGACAAAGGTTGACTGAGTTATTACTAAGTTTCAATAGATTTGTTTAAAAGTTTCCTTTTAATGTTAACTGCGCATTTGACCATGCACATAATCTGACAGTATTTTTGTTTTTTAAAGTAAAGTTACATTCTTGAGTAAATTCATGTTTCTAAACCAAATACTTGTTAAAAAAAAAAAACTTTTAGTGGTGTAAATTTTATGATTCATAACTACTTGTTAACTTATTTTCACATTTTTAAATGCATATAAATTAATAGGTTCAGAAATTCCAGAACATTGTGTTTGATTCCTGACACTGAAGGTAGCAGTGAGTAGCAGGGATTAGTTTTGCGGGCTGCATGCTGGGTACTACTGTTTTAGAGTGTACTAGAATTCCCATATTTCTGTATCGCAATGCCTAAGTAAAGATCTTCTTTTTCTAAAACCTTCAACAATTTAAGATAAACTATGATGAGTTTAATAATAAAGATTTACAAGTGATGGAAAACTCGGATGCAATTGAATTGCATTTTTTGAGTGGGCGAAATCAAAAATCTACATTTTTGATTCTACAAACTATATAAGAAGTGCTGAAAATAATGGTAAATTAAAAATGAGTAATGGTCCAAGCAATAAAATTACATTGCAAAAAAAAGACAAGTGGCTGCTACAGAAGTGGAAGCAATGAGATTTCAAATTTCAGACCTGTTTTTGGGATCGTTCAATTTTCCAGTTTTAACAGCTTTTATGTGCAAAGCTGTTAAATCACTCAAGATTTCTAATGCTCTTTTAGCTACCGTTACTTTCTCTTTGGTCGGGACATTTTTCCATGACTTCAAATAAATTTCCATGACTTGGAAAGAAAATTTCAATTTTCCATGACATTTCCAGGTCTGAAATTTGCTAATTTTTTTTCCCATGACTTTCCAGGATTTCCATGACCCGTACGAACCCTGATGAACAAATAAAATTTGGGCCCTTTTGTTTTGAGGCTTTTCCTGCAATCAGGAGATTTTAGATTTTCTTTTTTTTTTTTTGGTTATTTCTCCGCAATTTGTAGCGAAATTTTACTTTTTTGGTTCAAGCCTGATTGTTGAACAGGTCTGGCTTGACAAAACTTATTTTTGAGGTAGCCCCTGCAAAGCCCGGTGACCAAGCTACTGTGAAATAAAACTGCCTTTGCAAGTTTTGCAGCACCTTAAATTATGCTTTCTCTCATTGATTGGGAACACAATATTGCTAAGTTTTAAAACATTTTGATCATTAAATACTTTCCAATGTGATTACATCACCACATGATTAAACCACAAAAATGAAAAGCTATACATAAAAACTTACCTAATGGGAAATACTTGTCTGAGCCAATATAAGCTTGACTGATTGAAATTAACTTCTGTTGCAAAAGTTTAACTCTTGTGTCAGGTTCATTGCCAAGTGTAGCTATAACTTCTGTGTATAATAAAACATAAAACATTTGTTGAGATTTCTGCCAAACACATGATCACAAAATTTGAAAATAGCAATAAAAGAAACATTTTTCTTAGTAATGAAAGTGACATATAACAGCTATGTCTTGGCCTTTCCTTATATTTGTAAACATATGATGCAGGGAATCTAAGCATCAGGTACAATCCAGCACTGTTGATGAAAAAAATATTCGGGGGAGCTCACCTTGAGGTTTGGAGGAGCATACCAAAACAAAAAGGTGTTTGAGATCAATTTACATAATATTTGCATTATTTTTACAATAAAAAACCAAATATTTTGGAGCATAGTCTCCCCCCTCCCCTCCAACTAATACACTGCATCAACTAGACTGTCCTTAGACTAATTCAATAAAGACAACAGTAAGATTTGTGCTTACATGTTATTATTTTCCTTGCATGTGCATGCTCAGCAACTATGTGAATTACATTAGCACCCTATAAAACTCAAATCAATAAGGGAAAAATTCAACTTTTCCTTTATCAGGAAGCATTTCAGTTTATTACCCAATCCCCCCTCCAATATATATAATATACATATATATATAAATTAATTTTATCATTCTTAGTAGCTTGATGGTCAAATGCATCAAAGATTCAACGCGCACAAAAAGATTTCAAACTCCTTTTCTTGAAACCAAAATAAATAAATAAATAAATAAATAAATAACTCATACTAACGTAGTTTAGGTTCAAGATTCCATTCTGACATAATATTTCACCTAGATGAATTTACAGCATAATAATTCTAGAGTCGTGATGTAGGATAAAATTGCAAACTTAAGAAAACTTAACATACAGCTTATCATTCTAGAACTATTTGCATTTAAATACTTCTTTATAAATTTACTTTTTCCTTACTTACAAGCTGAAACTTAAAATAACTGTCAATTTTTGACCCACCCAACCTACACATGTACAGTATACGCTCGATATCACGAAGTCGAAGGGTCGGTTTAAAAAATAGAGATATCAAGTTTTCGAGATAATAAAGTCATAATTGCAATAAAATATAATTCTAAAAATTAGTCATGATAGTTAAAAATAAGTGGAAACATGTAATGAAAGTTGAAAAAAAGTCTTAATACAATTTTTATTTTTAAAATGAGCCAAAAATAACAGAGAATAAAGAATAAAAAAGAACGCTCTGGTGAAGTAGCAAAATGTTGTGATTTACCATAACTAATCTTATCCAGTTTCGAGCGCCCTGGAACAAAAGAAGTTGGACAAAGGATTGCACCATTCCCTGTGCCGTGCCTCAAAAGGGGTTTTCCGTTCATCACTCCTTTTTACAGAGGTGGAAATAAAGCCAAAAGGTCCAACGAAATGGTGTGAGAAGGGGGCGAAAAGTTTTAGGTAAGTTTTTTGGGCTTCTCCAAAACTTGCATTTTCTGACACAATCAGATTCTAGTAACAGTAGATAAGCTTCTCCGAAAAAATTATATTTGACATCGAAAAAACTCGACATAACAAAGTTTTGATTAAAAACTCTTAGACATAAGAATGCAAAACAACATTAGATAAATACGCAAAATCCGGGGGAAAAATAATCTGCCACATCAAGGTTTTCGAGATATCGAGAGTATACTGTATTTGAAACTCAGTTAACTTAAATACAATCATAGTTCTTGAATACTTTACAAAACAATTAAAGCAGTCACAAATAATATAAAACTATTAGTGGTAAAATATGGTTAATACTAACAAAATGTACGATATTTTGATCCCCCCTCCCACAACAAGAAATAATCTCATACCTGTATCAATGATATTTTTCCACAAAGAGTCTATCAGAGCTGGATCATAAAGACCTCCACACTGTACAATGGCCAACTGACTTTCAGGTAAATCAAATACAAGAGCAAAATCTTCATATAACTAGAAATAGAAACAGGGTTGAGGCAACTTGAATATTTTAACAAACATAAATTTAATTCTCAAAATAAAATATAAAACAAAGCTCAAAGCATACAAATAATTTTGTGGCTCCAGGAGGAAAAATTTCCCAGCAATTGATTGTATGAAGTAATAAAGATAAACATATTTTGCTTTTAAGTAAATGAGCCCATTACAGCAGTATTTTTTAATAATTGAAAATCAGTGCATCTCGCTTTGGTCCATTAAACCAGGGCTTAGGAGTCTGAGTCAAGCAGCATGTGAGGTAAAGAAGTCTAAGGTTGAAATCCAAGAGTCAGAGTTGGTCATTTTCCCTCCAAGTCTGCAACTCTACCACTGCTTGCAGAGTCGGACTGGTTTTGGGGTAAAGGAGTCAGAGGCTCTAAAATTTCTGAAGTCAGAGTTGGTCATTTTCCCTTCGACTCTGCAGCAATAGTAAAATCAACCTCCTGTACTTAAAATGGCAGTAGGAAACAAATAAAGAAGTCAGAAAAGTCTTACTTGTGAACAAGAAATACAATGGTAAGTATTTTACATTACTTAGTTTTAAACATTGTGTCTGGTAAATGACATTCTCCATGGATGAAACATTGACGAAGCCTTTCCAGTAAATTTTGCAAAAACTTCTTGTCAGTTCCGGTGGAATGGCAGCCACTGTGGGTAAGTGCTTACTGGGATGCAGAATGATGTTTGCACACAATAGTTTTTCTATCTAAAACCAGTTTTTCAATCCAGTTATATATCATGTTAACCAAACTGGAGCCAAATACAAAAGGCTGGCTGAGTAGTAACAACAACTACAACTAGGAATATATTTTTTAACAATGCATGAACAATGCTCAACATGCCCTGCCATTGCAACTACTGCAAAATGGCACAGAAACTATGATTGATCAATACCACTTCCGACACAAGTATCTCTATCAACACTCACATAGCGTCCTGGCTAAATATGGGAGGTTTGATTTGCCACACTGCATAAGATTTAGTTACTTTTCTACTAACAGGGCTTCCACTCAAAAATGGAAATCAAAATAAAGCACTTTAAAGCACCCTACTTTTTCTTCAACTAGGGTGATTTCTTTGTGTTCTCGGTAAATCATAGCATTTTCATAGTTTAAGTATTATCGTCTCTTTATACTTGGTTCTTGAAGATCCCAGTTACAAATGGAAAAATACAGAAAATATAAATTTCAATAAAATGAAAAATAAAAAAGGAAAACAGTGTAAACGACTATTGAGAACAAAAAAGCAAAATTAATGCTTAATGCAAGATTGAAGTTGTTAAACAAAAAATTTGAGAACCATCTACAGTGGTTTTATGGAGCATCTTGTGATTTTGCAAAGCGGTCCAATATTGAATTTAAAGGTTATTTTTTAAAAAAAACATACCTAAGGTTTATGTTTGTATTCTGATAATTGAAAACACTAGCATAGAAATAATTATTAGAATCTAATTTTAAAACATTTATAAACTAGATGAAACTCTGAGCAAATAATTTTACTATCTCATATCCACACATATGTGATTATAGAGTTCAAATAACAAAATATAATAATAAAAGAAACAATTGAATAATATTATAAATTTTAAAGTTAGTTAAGGTTTCAAAAATTCAAATAATTTTTAAATAATTACAAGGAAAAGACCAAAAGACAAAGGAAAGAAAATACATGAGACTTCAAAAATTTCGACAGAAAAAAATGGGTATTTATGCGACTATTTGAAAATGCTTGTTTAATAAATTTTGATGAGAAATGCCAAGCAAATCAATTTTAAAGCCAAGTTTCAATTCTTGAAAAACAAAGCAGAAAATGGGAGCAGAAAAAGCTTTTTGAAAATAGTTAATATTAATTTTGAAAAGAAAAACAAGCAAATGAAATCATTAACAAAGTAATCTTAGTAATTCACTGAAAATTTCAAATTTCAGTAAAAGAAATCAACAATGGATTTAAGATAATAGAAAAAGAGACGATTGAAAAAAAATTGAGAGACATTTTCATTTTTAAAGACTTGCTTAAAAAAATAAATAAATAAAGCACCTTGTCAAAATCATAAAGAATTTTTGTTCAAAATTAAGCACTTTAAAGGATTTTCAAGGACCCCTGTACCCTGGGAACCCTGTACATAGAAAGTACGGTTAAAATAATTCTTAATAAATATTAATCAGAAAATATTAACTGTTTAACAATTAAGTTCATTTTCTTTGGTATGAAATATCTTTAAAAAAACTTGATTGTGAACATTTTATTTTATTCCGCTGTAAGGTATAGCAAGTTTATTACCAAAGCAGAACTCATTCACAGAACTGACAATTTTCTCCATTTTATATG
Organism: Uloborus diversus; assembly: GCF_026930045.1. Lineage (NCBI taxonomy): Eukaryota > Metazoa > Arthropoda > Arachnida > Araneae > Uloboridae > Uloborus > Uloborus diversus. Next base: position 61,432,695 of record NC_072739.1, on the reverse strand, counting down.
CACAAAACTAAAGTTAAAATTCTTAATTCTGATATAACCATTTGAGCGATAAAAACTGAATAAATCATTGTAAGAAAAAATTGTAAGCACTTGATTTATACAATGAGGTAAGCACTTGATTATACTAATTGTACAATGAAGAATTCTATATTTGTACAAACTTATTAATTAAAAAAAAATACAGAAGAACCAAAAACAAAGATTTTCTAAAACTGGATTTAAATAAGATCCTGTAAACTACGACTTAACATTACGCCCACAGGCACAAAAGTATTACATTTGTATCAGAGAACATGCAAATTATACATTTTGTATCTAGTCCTAGCCAGTTAATAATTTAGCAACTGGTTCATGTGTTGCACTCTAATGTTTAAAAAGTCACTCAGCCATTTCGAATATATATTTATTTTTTTATTATTATTAATTGGTTATGCATACATTAAAAGTATTTATAGAAGAAAACTTGAAAAAAAAAGAAAAAAAATCATTAAGTAAACTGAAAAAAATTTACTCTTTGAATATCCAGAAAGTTGTTGTTCAATCTTGCAATAGCGTCATCAATTGCGTTATCTGCACGAGATAGTACTTTCCTCTGTTTTAAACACATTTTCTTCTGTTCAACAGCTTCTAGTATCTGCAATTGTATTCTAGCAACCTATGAAAATTAAAATTATGCATAAAAATCCAAAGGACTTGGATTGTACCATATATTTGAACTATACCCAAAGCGACTAACAAATTTACCTTTAGTTATATTCTCCAGAGGCTGAAGCTTAAATATCATTACAAACAGACCAAGATAAAATGTAAAACTGACTGTAAACTCAAATTATTTCTTAAAAATTTTCTGAAGAAAAAGAGGGCCTCTTAAACACTACACTGCAAAAATATCAAGCAATATGCAAGTGGAGAGTCACTAATATGAGACCAGTTTGGTAGCTAATGAGTCATAATTCATGAATGGGTCAGTCTCATATGTAACAAAGAACTGCTACGCAATTGAAGCCACGACATGTTGCACATAGAAAACTTGATAAGTAAATTTTTAAAGAAAACGTCAAAACTGTCTGCAAATTTTGAAAATTTTCTGGGAACAGTGGCCATGCCATGTTGTCTACATCAGCGTTTCTCCACCTTTTTTGACCAATGGACGTACAACAGTTTTTGAAAAAAAATTGCGGATCGGTAATATTATTCTTTATTTCCTTTTCTTTTTTTTTTTCAAAAAAAAAAAACTTTGCATTCGCAGATCGTTAAAAATGACGTGATTTTATTTTTTACAAACCAGTGAGGTTTTTTCCTTTTCTAGTGCAAAAAATAAAACTTCCGGACTCGTTAAATCCTTGTGAAATTTTTTTACGAACAGTTGGTTTTTTTTTTGCAAAATAAAAAATGAATTAATAAATATATAAATAAAACTTCTCACTTGATGTTAAAGAATAAAAGAATTGTTACAAAAAAATTTGAAGGTTAAGAATGAGATAGGTAGTTATTATCATAATTATACACAAGCAGTAATAATAAATGTTGCTGGAAAACCATGGAAGTATGAAAATTAATCAAAAAATGCATGTAAAAGCAAAAATCTCTAAGGACTGGTCAACACTTTTTGAGGACCACTGGTTGAGAATTGCTAGTTTATTGTAATCAGAGTCATTACAAATAATATGTGACTCAATTATTGTAGAAGTTACACACATCATAACAGTGTATTATTTCCTTAAAAAAAGACTGCAAAATTTGCCGTATCTCTGCAGAAATATTTTACTTTATATATTTAAAATTTATTGCTATGAAACATTTATTCTCTTTTTTTTTTTTTTTTTTTTGGAATCTCTTTTTTTCCCTCCACCAATAAAATAAACCATACAGTAAATAACGTTAGGAAGAATTAATACAAACTGAAAATCAGTATTTTATGTCTGACATCTCACCTGAAATTCATACAATAGAAACCTCTAATTGAATACATTTCAACAGTTCCTCATTGCTTTGGATTCATGAAAATCCAACAACTATTAAAATTGCACAAACATGCAAAAAAACTGCTTTAACATGCAAAACCTAATTTTAGAAATTAGTTTTAAAGTTATTCTGAAGAATATTTATATTGGATAATTGGCATAAAGAACTGGATTAGCAGAAGTTGCTTGTCAAAACAACGTAACATAAAGGTACTCCCAGAAACTGCTAAACTATTTCAGAGGTGCACAAAATGTGTCTTAAAATCATCAGATAAAAATAGTTTGAAATACACATGCAAGTCCTTTAGATGTCAATCAGAATATGATGGTAGTAATGTTTAATTTACAACAGAAACCAATTAAAGAAGCGAAAACATTTTTGTTTGAAACAATGTTAGGATTCAAAAAACATTACACAGTAATTAATACATACTTCCATTTTTTCCTCTAGTTCATGCAGAAACTCTCCTTCACCACTGGCAGAAATTCTCATTTCTGAACCTTTGACACACATAATGGCTCGAGATAAATATTCTATCCTTTGAACTAAAGTCATATCAACTCTAAAAATATGAATAGGAAAGAGTCAAGTCAAAAAAAAAAAAAAAAAGAAAAGAAAATGCACTTTAAGTTTGTCTTATTTTGGAAAAACTTCAAAATTTGATTAAATTATAGTGATAACACTTGTAATGAAATTTGATTTTTTTTTCATGCAAATGATACTACATGGTAATGCTATTTCTTTTTCTCAGATCTCTAAAAATTTAAAACAATGATTGAAAATGGCAAATATAAAATATATGCTTCTTAAACCTTGATTGGAAGTGTAACAACATTAAACTACTGTACAAATAGAACAAAATACTTTGAGTAAATAAAGTGATGCATAGTACTCATATGTGCTTAAATTTCATAAGAACTTAGGTTAAAAAATCCGAAAAACATAGCATGATGAAATTCAAGTTTGCAAAACATGTGTGAAAATTTAAAACACAGTATTAATATGTTTACACATAAAAAGTGAACATAATATTCACTCAAGCAGTTTACACATAATTAGGGCCAACAAAAATGCCAATTTTAAACTTTGCATAACAAGGATGCAATCAAAATTGAAATTTTCACATTATTGTCAGAAAACTGCAATAAGTTCACTTACTTGCAATTAAAATTGATAGTGGTTAAAAACCAAAGAACTAGAGGAGCCATTCTGGGGACTCCCGTTTTACTGATTATAAACCCTTTGAAAACTTAGGAGCAAATGGATTCAGGAGAAATAACATAACACAGTGAAACCCAGATTTTGTTGTTATAAAATCATAAAATACGGGAAAAATAAAAATACAGGAAATACATAGGAGCAAAACCAATTATGAGACCCGATGAAAAAACGTTAAATGCGAGGAAAACATAGATTAAGGGGACGTAAAATTTAGGCTTCACTGTATCATAATTTATGCTGAGAAATATGCAATACATTAACTCATTTGTAAAACAAAAAATCAAAATATTACAATTCACATTAATGCATTTGTCATAATTACCCATGTTTTTCAGCTAATTTAGCTAAAACTCTTGATGCAGCAGAAAAATTTTGGTTCTTCTCATAATATTTCCATAACAAATCTAATATATAGGAGTTATCTGGACGAAGTGTAGTACACCTCTTTAAGTAATCTTCCAAGAAATGTGACTTAATCTTGAAAAGAGAACAACAATAAAGTAAGCAAAGGAGTTTTTTTAAAAAAAAAACTAATTGATTTTCAAAATTAAGAAAAAAAAAAAAAAAAAAAAAACACATTGCGGAATGTAAAAAAAAAAAAAAAAAAAGATTAAAATAAATGATTTCTAAGCATACTTACAAATAGGAGGGTATCTGTCTGATTGTTTTCAATCAACCAATCATACAAGGCAACATGAAACAGTTCATCATCAGTTTTTAAGGCCATGTTGAAAATTTCTTCCGACTGAAAAAATGTACATTGCTAAGTAACAAAAATACAAATAGGCGATGCCATGTCACTTAAAAGGAAAATATTTTAGATAAAAGAACAAAATGTATACATGAAACCTCTTTTTTTTTTCCAAAAGATATCTTTAAGATTTCTTTCTCAAACTATTTTTCAGAAAAAAAAAAAAAAGAATAAACTTTGTAAATTTGTATCATTAGTTTTTCTTTAACTTTTCCCTTTTTTCTTTTCTTTAAAATGTATGTGAGCTGGGGGGGGGGGGGGGAATTTAGGAATAAACATAAAGTCTAAACTGAAATGCAACAATGAAGTACGTTGAAAAACCACAAAAGCTTCAGAAATACCTGATCATGCAGGATTGTACACACACAAACATCATATGTATGTGTGCATGTATTTGTGAGAGATTGTCAATAGACAAATAAGAATGTAGACAAGGCACACATAAAGAGTACTAACTAGAAATGATAATTATCGGCGGAGTCTAGTATGAAAGCATGACGGTTATGATTTAAAAGCTCAATTTATTAGATCCATTCTGTTCTTTCTTTTGTATTCTCAAAGTTGAATACTACAAAGATAATTTTCCAACACAAATGAAACAAGATTAATAATAACTCTGAAGAAATATTTTCAAACTACTGATACTAATAGTAATTTCATGAAATAGAAATTCCCGGCAAAAACGGAGGTATCTTGCCTCAGCGATTTTTCCAACTTGAAGTTCGAAAACGCAAATTTAGGCCATCGTTGATGACATTAAGGAAAGGAATGGTTATCAAATCTCCCTCAAAGCAACATTTTGAAATTTAAGTTTCAAAAAGATTATTTCAGACCATCTTTGGTGATGTCAGGAGGACGAAATTGATGGCCTTCCCCCGGGTATTTCGCAAAATAAGAGCTTAAAGATGCAATTGTAGACATCTCAGGTAGAGTTAGGGTAGTGAAATGGGTTCAGGGATTTTTCTCCAGTAATTTTTTGAAACTGAAATTCCAAAAAAGTGCAATTTTAGACGTCTTTTGATCATGTTAGAGAGAAGGGATTCTGAAACATTTAACCAGAATTACTACGAAATTGAAGTTCTAAAATGCAATTTTAAAATAACTCTTTCTTTCAGCGGAAAAGGAAAAGAATAGATTCGAGACCTACATGAAAAAATCTCTATATTTTAGTTATGTCAGATAAAACTGAGGTGACACCCCCCCCCCCCCAATCATGTGTTAACTACATACGTAGTAGAGTTAGATTGCGGGTAGAGCAGGGCGGGGAGTCTCAGTGGGTATGTAGTAGAGGATAGCTAAAAAACCAACTGCCCCCTCCTTGAACACTTTCTAGATCCGTCCTTGGATTCTTGCACACCACATACTAAACTAACATAATATCTGTTGGTTTAAATTTTATCTTCACCTTCTGGGATTTGAAAAAATATATGAATTGGCACTAATTACATCAAGTTGTATCAAAAGAAAAATTAGAAGCAACTTTTAAACCAGAAATAATCTCTTAAAAAATTAGAGAATTTTTTTAAAAACTTTTGAAAAAAAAAAAGATTTTAGTTTTCTACATAAAAAACACACTATTTGTTATCCACATTCACTAATATTGCATTAAATCTTCATTTGAACACTGTGTATATTTTCAAGTTATGAAAGATATTTTCATAATTTGAAAATACCCACAAATCTGCTTTAGTAAATGCAAGATAATAGAGGTATACCTTACATGCTTTTTTCTGAACCACCACATGCAGAGTGTAACAAAAATTGTGAAATCTTAGGAGACAGGAGAAATTTTTAGGCACCAGCGAATTTATTCTCCAGTTTATAGGAAAATTCAGTGCAATATGACTTAAGAATCAGCAACCAAGGATTTTTTTCTACTCACTAGGAATTTACAGATTCTGCTCACAAGTAGGTATAAAATATGTTGCTTGAAGAACATTAAGTTCACATTCAAGCAGAAAAATATGCTTAAGAAAATGATTTTGATTTTAAAATGTAAGAAATTTAATTAGTAGAGAGCTAGAAAGAGAATAAATCTGAGGCTTACATAAACTTTAGCTTCTTCAGGAGCTAGAAGATTTGGATCTCTGGATGGTGGAGGACCCGGAACTTTAGGAATGCTAGGTGATTGTGGATGAGACATACTAAGCAACATCAAATCCTTAATTGCTTCAATAACATTCTTGTAGCACTTCATGCTGTGAATTATTAAAATATTTTTAGTATTCAGCATATGCCCATTGCATTTCAAGATTGCAATTTTATCAGATGAAAAAAAATTTAAAGTTCAAGCAATTTTATTTTAATTGAATTTTTTCTCTTATGCTTTTCATAATTTTCTAGAAAAAAGCAGGAATATTAAAAAATCTAATTTGAAATACTTTTCAATTCTTAAAGAATGCAATTTAGATATACATACATAAAACTCAAAAACATATTCAAGAAGGCTAAAAAATTTTTTTTTAATTTGTTGAAAAACTTACCTTAGCAATTTAAAAGTGAATTTTAAAGAGCTAGTAATTCATCTTTTTTATTGGTATTGATAGGTTATTGACTTATTTGACTTTTTATATAGACATATAGGTTGCAAAACAATTCAAAACAATTTTTGAAAGTAAAAGACAAGGAAATAAAGGAATACAGACAATAAACTATTTGGATTTTTTTGCCATGTATTATTAGGAAACTTAGTTGGTATGGTGTGTACATTTATGTATCTAATAAGAAAATTAGCATTGACTAAAAAAAACCTATTAAAAAAAACAATCTTGCAAATTTATTAATCGGTTACTTATTTCTACAGCTTTACGGGTTACACTTTTGCATTAATTAGATATTACATTTTCCAATAATGTGTAAAATTAATGGAAAGATTAGGGGAAAGATTTGATTGTTCCAAAAACCATTTGGTTTAAACCAAGCAACCCTGTTTTTTTTTACCGCAGAAAATATTTACAATTTAAAATCTCAATTGAAACTTATCAAAATCTTTTTCTACTCTTTACATACCGATTAATGAATGCTTGCATGCCTTGCTGGTCATCTTGAGGTTCTCCATTTTTATAATAATGCAAAGCCAATCCCTGAGGGTCTCGCCTCTGAGCACAGCAAAGACAAAGATCGACAATGCCATTGTAAAATCCGGCACCACGAAATAGGTTGCACATCAACCCCAGATCAACATTAGGAGCAATAGATTTGCACAGCTGAAAACAAAAGCTATTCGTTAAAAAAATATTTACTTAGATGTGGTACCAAATGTTTGAGTGGAAAAAAAAACTATTCATCATGAAAGAAGGTATACAAGCTAAGTGCAATATGCTTTTAGGGAGTTCGTTATTGTCTTTGCAATGCCAAACCATTAAGTTGTTCTCCCCTTGTGTTACATGTAGAGTGGATTAAATGAAAACAGAGCAGTGGTCATAACTTGGTGTATGAGTAGTGTGTTAGTGAGCGCAATAAAACTAACTAAAGGTGGAAGATGAAGAAAAACACCTTATTGAAGAATAAACTTGCTCGTGGTAAGCACACACAATCACATAGTGTGAGCTGGCACTTGAGCAGATTATGACTATTGTTCTTCCTAATATGTTTAAAACGGTAAAGTTTAAACATTTAAAATAAATGCATTATTAATGCTGCTATACAAATTCAAAATATAGCAGTATCATTTCAAAATTTTAATAATATTACATTCATTCTTGAAGCAATACCACAATTATAAGTTCAAAACTATCTATTATAAGAACAAAATTTAAGAAATAAAGGATCAAAACCTGGGAAAGCAGGAATTAAAATAAAGAGAACATTTGCTAAGCAAAATTTGCATTTTAAATATTTTAAAATAATCTATGCACAAAATTAATCATTACAAAACTTAGCTAATTATAAATGCAATATGTAGTAATCTTTTAATAAAAATTACATGCATTCTATACACATAAGATTACAGTGACCATGCTTGTATCAGTAGATTTTGAAACAAATTTTAAAAATTAAACAGTTAAAACTTACTTTTAAAGCTTCAATTAATTCTTTTTCTTTTTCAGCTTTATTCACTATATTTTTGGCATTGAGAACAATCTCATGAGCCTGTCAAAAGATTGATGAACAGTAAATTTTTGAGTGAATTGTAGCATTTATTTAAGCACAACAATATCATTAGACATATGAATAGACAGTAAAATTGATTTGAGAACTTCAGTATCATAAAAGTATTAATATAGTTATTTTGCAACAGAATAACAAAAATGATTTGAACATCTTTTGACACCAAAAGTTAATTTCATAAAATTTGCAAACACACAGTGTTTTTATAGCAAAGTTGATTTTACAGTGAATTTCAACAAGAACTTAATAATTGTAACTTAGTTGTGAGTAGCTAACTAAGCAAATGAATTAAACCCTTGAAATATATTATAAGGGCAAAAGTAAACTGCAATGAAATTAATGGCTTCTTTACAATTCCTTGCAACTGCAATTACAACTTGATAGTTGTGATCATTAAACAAAGACTTTAATTGGTAATTAGGCTTCCCACTGGGGGAAATAGTTAAGGTGGGATTTCCCTGACCAAAATTTTAAGTGGAATTTTTAAAATTGAAGTGGGAGTTTTTTTATTTCAGTTTAGTTTATTGTTTAAACATTTTAAATAAATATTTATTTTCACAAAATATTTGCACATCATGTAGCACAAAATTTATTTCATGAGAGCAGCATCAAAAGAGAAGGTTTTATTTCCTTTCTAAGACAAAGATGCATGTTATATTTTAGCGATATCGACAAATAATTTGTTTAAAGAAAAAGAAACAGAATATCTTTCAATGTGTGTTACATAGACAAGATTCATTTCCTTAAGGGGTAGTCTTGTCTAGCGGCTCGTGTTTAAGGTGATTTTACAGACATAATAGAAAAAAAAACCAATAGCTATTTTACTATCCATTTTTGTCAGCTTTTTGTTGATACTTTAAAAGTATAAAAATGCATAATAGTTGAAAAAAAAAAAACTCTTGAAAAAAGGGGGTCTCCTGGTAGACGTGATTCCAATTCTCCAGGTGATCTGAAACACAAAGTTAGTGTTAATTCTTACTAAACAAAAATGTAGAATTGCCTGGACGTAGCTGATTCGAAAATAATTTGTTTTTTACAAAATAGCATCTTTCTAAAGAAAAAAAAAGTTCATTTTTTGGTTCCTTTTTTAAATTTGGTATATTTTTAAAAATAATAAAATCGAAAAACACATTAAAAGTTTACAGTCTCATTTCAGCAAAAGAGTTTATTTTAACAAAATTAAATGTTTTCCACAATTCCTCATAGAAACTTATTCTTAAAGGTCGAAACTTTAAAAATATGATGGAAAATAATATATTTTTTGAATTTCCAGACAAGAATACTCCCTTAAGTCAATTATTTACCAAATGATATGCTAATGCACTACTCTCAATAATTCTAAAATATGTATCAATATCAATGCCTTAAAAAAGAAAAAAACCGAAAACAGCGATCTTGTCTACGAAAGCGTTTTGGTGTAGCTTCGGCTCAAATGGGTTTAAAGATCTGTTCTGTTTGGTTCAACTAGGAGCAGAAGATAAACTGAAAGTTAAAAAGCTCTTTGATTCGTTCATTGATGTGAAAAGGCATTCATTGATGTAATAAGATGACAGCTGAAAATTGCACAAGCAATTCAATTTATACTGGCAGTGTTCTTAAAATAAATTTGAAGAATAGAAAAATCGAAGGTGAGAAATTTTACGAATTTTTAAACCTATGTCTTTTAATGGTGAAACAGGAAGCAAAATTGTTTTACTGAGTGAGATTTGAGAAAAAGTTGCAGGAATCGCACAATACCGCGTTCTAGTAATGTGGTATTGTCTAGATGATTTTTTTTTCTTTTTATAACTGTCTCACAATACAGTTTTAATAAATAAGTGTTTTGACAATATTTATTTCAAACAAGTTGTGACAAGCATTTGTTTGGCAACTTTTCAAATACTTGCGTGCCAAATGCCATTACTTTTTTTATGTACTCATCTAAAAAGTTTTCAGTTCAATCAGGTTCCGTCAAATTTTCAGTCAATCTAAATGATTTAAAATTTGAGTTTATTGAAATAAAACAATTTCAATTACAAATTACTAAAAAAGTTTATTCCATTAAAGAGATTTATAATATAAAACTTACTCGTGACACAGTAGCATCTTCTATTCTGTATATGGTCGGGCACAATTCTCGTAAGCGTTGGCTAATTGCACTAGTGCTTGCAATATCTTCTAAGTAATAATTAATTAATGAATTCGTCAAAGCAGTAGATAACTGAAATACAAAAGAAAAGATGATGCCTCAAAAATAAAGATACATTTGAAACAGTAAAACATAATTTGTTCCTTTGTTTTAAAAAGCACAAAATGGCAAAACAAAAAAGTTTTTATTTCTGAGAAGTGTTAAGCTAAATTTCTATCCCTCCTTTAATTCATATTTTTTTTTGTCCAGTAAACAAGATTTCCACATCAGTAAATATTTGGCTATGTAATAAAGCAATAAAACGCTTTTTTTACCCATTTGTTTAATGCACAAGTTTTACTACTACTATTATCATTATTTTAACACTGCATAGCAGTGTTAAAATCCTAGCTGCATAGCAGTGATAACACTGCATAGCAGTGTTAAATCCCTTTTCCTATATTCATATATTTGGCTATTCGGGTTATATTCTCCAATGGACTGTTGATTTTATATTGCTTGCCAAAATGTAAGATGCATTTTCTATTCAGCTTGATTTACAAAATGATCATCCTCTGTTATCTAGCATTCTCATAGTGTCTTACTAAAAAGCTGGCTCCTCCCTTCTATTTGTAAGGAAAGAATAGTATGTGAGTGATTATGTCCTGCGCACCATGTAAGGAGTGTAATGGCAGACATTTAATGCATGAATAAGTTTTTCCTATCATCCTTTACTGGTTTCTGATCACCTCTCGTTTGCTTGGGTATTGAGAAAAACTTGATTGCAACCTGCGGTTTAAGTTACGAAAATTCGCAAGACGGAATTTTTTGTAATAGAAAGGGGGCGTGGCCTAAATTAGTTTTTAAGAAAGTAAAAGCGTTGAGTACAGTACTTTATACAATAAATCCATATTATTTATGAAAAGTGTTCAAAAATAAAACATACTAATAAATACACTGAAGGATGATGATTTTTAAAGAAATAAAATTAAAACAAATGATTTCACTTTATTTAAGAATAATTTACGTTTCGCCCATATGTAATGAGAAGCAGTTTTCTCATAAACATGATCATAAAATACAAATTAGGTAAAAAAGTACAATATCTTAACTTTCCAGATTTAACTTTTATACACAAGCTACTCATGCATTGTAACTTTTATGTCTGTCTTTTCACTTTGTTTCAAATTTAAAAACAAAAAAGAGGGAGGTACATCAAAAGCAGGAAATCTTTTACCAAGAGCGCCCATATAGGGGGGTAAGGGGGACTCAAGCCATCCCATAGAAATTGGAACTTCCTTGCTTTTAGTACTTTTTTCTTTTTGAAAATGTAAAAACATTTCTTCTCCAGTTGTTAATGAATAAGTTGCTAAAAATTTCAAATTTTAAAGACTCTAATCTGTCCTGAAATCGGTTTCCATGGGGAAAATACTCAGCTAAACTATGGGGGAAATATCTGACCCCCCCCCCTACAGTTTTGCATATGGGCGCTCTTGTCTTTCAGCCATAAGCATATCTTGCACAAGATTGAAGATCTACGATGGACTTGGTTTAGCCTTCGGGCATAGTACAATGAAGCATTGTTGCAAATTTTATCATTTTATTTTCCCAGCATAGAACTTTGTTGATTGTTGAGGGTCTTTCCTTTGTTCCTTACTTAAAAAAAAATTGAAATTGAGACCAATTTGAGAGTCTCTAATAAGATTTGTACATTCTCTCAAATTCTATGCTCTTATGTTATTGTAGCTTGCAACAGAAACTATAATTGGGGCAAACCTAACCTGGCAGCATCTTAATGCTGTGATTAAGATCAGCATAGTCTTTACAATGCTGCCAGGTTAGGTTTGCCCAATTATAGTTATGAATATTTGAAAAACACATAAAGATAATAATCAATAGCAGATCATACTAGTCAACAAACGTATTTCAGTATGCATAAATTGCACAGCTTGAATTCTTAAACAATTTTATAATGAAGAACTATATACTAAAGATACAACATACCTCTCGCCCATCAATAATAAATTCTTTGAACGTTAGAAGCTTCATAAGATCCAGCTGTTCCTAAAAATATAAAAAAGCAATAAACATTGAACCACTCTGTAATAAGCAGTACAATGCAAAACAGTAATTTATTGTACATCTTCATAATATTTAGTTCAAAATGAAACAAAAGAATATTTTATCTATTAAAAACACACTGAACCAAATAAATACTCTCCTCCGAACTCCTAAACCTAATTTAAATAAATTGACATTTTGAATTTTCTACTAACTTTATGAACAACCCTCTTGGCATATTTGTTTTATCATGGGTGAATTTGTAAATTTTCCAGCATAAAAGGCCAATGTGAAATAATTAAACCCTGAGTAATGACCAATTATAAGTGAAAGGGAAATTCATTTTTTCCAGAAAAGCAGTACCAGAACAGTGTTATGGCTCAATTCACCCATGGTTGTCATATATTAAACTAATGAACATATTTCAGCTATATCATACTACGAAATGAAATCATACAACAGGGCAATCAGAATTACGGTGTAAATTATTCTTGGAAAATATTGACATATTGAATTTTCCAGATACTTCATGAACCACCCTGTTCGCATATTTATGACCTTTGCATTAAATCTTTGAACAGGAGTTAATTTGTAAATTTTCCAGTATAAAAGATCAAGGAGAAAAAAAATTAAATCCTGAGTAGTGACCAATTATATGTGAAAAGGAAATTTATTTTTCCAGAAAAGCAGAATCAGAACAGCGCTTTGGTCCAATTTATCCCTGGTTTAATACAGTAACTATTGAACATATTTCAGCTTCATGTCATACGACGAAATGAAGTGATAAAACATATAATCATTATTAAGTTATCATAATTAAGAAGGAAAATATTTTTAAAAGCTTTACTTAAAGTTGAAATAAGGAAAATTTTCTGGGTAAGACATTTATACTAGAAGAATAGCAAAAAGTTTTAACATTGTTATTGTGAAATTGTACAAATAACCAGTGCAGTATTGTAAGCTAAATTTTTGACACAAACTATATTACAAATGAATAATATCAATATTAAAAAATAACAAATGGATTAATTAAAAAAAAACATGGCAATAGTTTTAAAACAAATAAAACAATAACAATTTTGAGGTCCATAAGCAAATTTTTTATCACTTTATATGTGACTATTTGTATTTAATAAAGTTCTGTTTAAATGTGCGAGCATAAAAACCAAACCCTTTTAACAAAAAAATTAAAAGAACTATAATCAATTTAAATATTTTTCTTGTGATTGAAATTCTTTTCATGTAAAACAATAAAAAAATTTAAATTATATATTCATTCAATATGGTACATTTCCACACCTCTATAGATTGAATTTCAAAACATAAAAAATTTCCACTTGCATAAAGTAAATTATTCTCTGTTTAAAATAAATAAATAAAATTATAAAAAAAATGTCAAGGAAACTTGAAAGGTAAATAAAAGGTTAATTAGTTTCATTGTTATGAATTCAACCAATTTGCTGGATTGTGTATCATTTGGGTGCTTTACTACCTTTGAACTGGTCCCTTCCCAAACACAATGCTAAAATTTTTGAAAAATAATTACACAAAATCTAGCTTCATCCAGTATGATTTTTTTTGTCATATTTTTAAGGATACTTTTGAAATGTTCATTCTCTCCTTCTGAGTAATGAAGCAACGAAGGAAATTTTTTTATCAATATAGTTTGGCAAAAATGACAAGGACGTGTTGAGTATTTTAAAAATATTGTTTGGAACCCTTGCAGCAATAAGTTATTTTGATTGAGGATTGAACTGACTATTAAGTTGATGCATTATATATCATCCCAATGTTTTTCAATGAGATTAAGTTAACAAATGAAAAGCAAATATAGAAACTTTTAAAGTATGTTTTACATACAACTAAGAAACGAGGGGGGGGGGGGCGGTTGAAAATCCACTGATCTTTCCCAATGCACAAAAAATAAAAAGGAACTTAGAAATAAATTTGATGATAGAAGGAACTTTTGAGGACCAAAATGGAAAAAAGAAAGGGAGCCTACTGAAAGCATTGATATCAATATTTTCATCAAAACAAATTTTATTTTATAAATTAAAACTACTTATTTTTAAATAACTACTTCATTTAAGTTTAAAGTTTCAAATAAAGAAAAAAGAAATTTTATTGAAAAACTTAACTATTATAATCTAATAATCCATTAACTTTCAACATTTAATCAACTGCATATTAGCTAACTTACTAATATGTATACTAGCTAACTTTTTTTACGAATTAGCCAGAAAACAGCAAAGCTCACCAACATAGAGCTCAGGAGCCCATCAGAATAATGACTCTTAAACTGATAAATAGTTATTTTCTTCCCACATAATACTTCTCATTTATTCCTTACAGAAAAGCTCACACATGTGATATAACTTGTAACTTCTTTTTATCATAGGAAATTACATCTTCAATTGCTTTCTCTCTCAGAACACATTGACACTTAATACCACTATTAACCATAACTGCCGTTCTTCTTTGTATAGTCCGGCACCTAAAATCCGGTCTTTAAAAATACTTACTGGCTGCACATCATGATTAATTAACAAACAATAATTTTTAACAATTTCATTTTAACAGCAAGCATTCCTTGTTTTTTGAATTTATCTTGTCCAACAAATGCTATAAGGCAAATGATATTTTCCCCTATTTAGCTGCTCTCTTACTAAATCAGTCAAATGTGAAATAAAATTAAGCATTCTAATACAGAAAAGGTCATATGAGCCTCATGGGATACAAAGTGTGGTTTCTATGTAAGCTCAACTCCTGTACCTTTTTCTTCTTCTTTTTTTTTTTTTTTTTTGAAGTGAATATTGTGTACATTAGATTTTGTTATAAATTAAGCCTTGACTTCCTTCATTTGACAAAAAATTTCTGAAAACCACTTGTTTTAAAAGCAGATAATAATTTGAACTAGTATGTTGTGGCCATTACGAAACTTTCTTCTATATTTTTCTTTTTTTTTTTCTGATCCCTCCCCATGCTTGACGAGGAAGCAATATTCCCAACAAAAACGAAATTACACATGCAAAAACTTGACCACCATCCCAACGTCTGAATTATTGCAAAAGCAAAGCAAAGAGCGAAAATTGAAAGTTATTTTAAAAGCCTTGCTTTAATTAATTACAAATATTTTATTTGTTAACAAACATAAGATGGCAACAGTTAAAAATTTTAAATCATTGAGATAATATTTCCGATCATTTCCATACAATTAAAATTACAAGAAATACGCAGACGACAATCTATTACGATTTATCTTTCTTATTGTTGCATTAATAAAACTACTTTTATTTGCTAAAAAATAATGATAATAAAAATAAATCAGCACCTCTTGGCACGATTGGCGCCAAAATTGAACCAAAGCCTGTTTACATATGGATTCACATATATTCCAAATTTCAACCAGAACGTAGCATTACTTCTTGAGATAGGGCACTCACAATGGAAAAAAAGAACGAGCCGATTGCGATACCCCCTTTTTAGCTGTTGACACCAAAACAAAATCAGCTCTTATACCTACTAAGGGCTACTTGCCGATAAATTTTTCTTTCATTCCGTTCATTATTTCTTGAGATACAGCAGTCACAATTGACGACAAAAAACGTTCTATAGCTCAACCCCCGTTTGAGTTATTGACACCAAAATTGAATCAGCACCTGTTCCTGTTAATGGCAACATATGGACCAAATTTTGTTTGATTCCGCCAGTTACTTCCTGAGGAATAGCAATCACGCATAACTCAAAAAACGTCCCATTGCTCCACCCCCCTTGGAGGAATTCGCGCCAAAAACCAATGGGCACAAGTTCACATAGGGGCACATATGTGTACTAAGTTTCGTTCGATTTCATGCGGTAGTTTTTGCTGTAGAGCGGCCACAAAAAACTGGTCACACACAGACGTGACACACATACACACACACATACACAGAGACAGACAGACATTTTCCAAAAATAGTCGAAATGGACTCAGCACACCTCAAAACGTTCGAATCCTTCGAAATTCAAAAATTTGCACGAATCCAATACTTTTTTCTATATATTAGATATAGAAGAAAGTAAAAATGGAATGTTCTGTTTGGGTCTACATAAAAAGACACATTTTGGTTCCTATGACGTAAAGAGTGGCAGCCCGGGAGACTTCAAAAAAAAAAATAAATAAATAAATAAATAAATAAAATAAAATAATAATAAATAAATAAAATAAATAAATAGAATTTTACTTTATGATAAGAATTTATAACACAGAAGAGGAAAAAAAATTACCTGTGGCAAAAAGGAGACAGCAGATTGGAATGGATGCTCTAATAATAACTTCCAGAGAGCTAGCATTTCATATGTATAATTTACCAGCTGAGTGAAATTTGACATTGATATTCTTTCTTGAACTTCTGCATCATCTAATGTCATGGAAATATAATATTCAAAGTTAGTTTTATTTCTAATAAAGTTCAAAATATTGAATATATAATGCTAGGTAACAAAATAATTTTTCTAAAGTAGTATGATGAATCAAAAATATGAAATTTAAGAAGAAAAACTTTGACTTCGAGAAAAGAACAAAAAATAAATGTATATAAATAAAACAAAGAATATATGTGTATGTATGCTCCCTATGCAAATCCACAGTTTATGTGGGATCTCGACCAAATTTGGCAGGAAGGTACTTCAGCATTCGAGAACAAACGTACGGGGGTTTTCAAATGCCAGAAAAATACTGTACTGTTCAAATTTTAGTTTTAGGACCCAAAAATGGCATTAAACGACTCTCTCTACTCGAAATAATTATCCAATTGCCTTGATTTTAGTTTCATTCGAAAGTCCGCGAAAAATACTCTGAAGTAGCCTTACTGCCTTTGAATTGCAAAATCATTAGGGCTGTAAAATCACCAGAAGAAAAGTTACAAGCATGTTCAAGTGAAGGAACATGAATACTAAATTAGAAATTTGTCTGCCAGGGCTTTTTAATTAGCTTGAATAAAATCCTTGGGAAAAAAGATATGTTGCCATTTTTTTCTCAGTTGTGAACAAATAAAATTCTTGATTTTGTTTTGAAGCTTTTTCTGTAATTGGAAGGGTTAAAAAATTTTGTTTTTGGTTAGTTTTCGGTGATCTGTACTAATGTATTTTATTTTTTGTTCAAGCCTGATTGTTGAACATGCGTCAGTTGACAGTTTTATTCTCAAGGTAGACCATGTGCAAAGCCGGGCAACGAAGCTAGTAAATAAATAAAAACTTCTTGGCAACTTTAAACATTGACACATTGATACAAGTATTCATAAACAATGTTTACAGAGTTAAGATTTATTCAAGTTAAGACTTTCTTCTAAATCATTAGCAACTTGAATACTACAAAAATAGTTAAAACAGCTGTGAAATAGCTACAATAAAGCAAAATTTCAAGAAACCTTTAATCCCAGATTCGTATTTTGCAGGCATGTGTTGTGGCCCAAGAGAATGCCCAAGCAGCTGTTATGCATTCAATTGTCTTCAGGCTATTACTTATACTTTATAATATTTGTCTGAAGTATGTTTTCCGAGTAAAGCGTGTTAATTCTAGTAACTATCATGTTGAATAGAACATTTCTTATGCAGCAAAAACAAATATGTAATACATAATACTGATTAATTACGAAAATACATTAGAAATGCATATTAGCAACAAATTAAGAAAACAATGACTGAAACTGGGTTCAAAAATATGCTGCGTTATACAATACTATTAAAATACTAAAAAGTTTAGAGTTTTTAGAAGCAAATACTGCATTTATTTAACAATACATTTATGAAATAATTCTATTCTGTTCAATTGCAGCAAAAAATATTTAGTTACAGAATCAAAAAGAAAGTTTCTCTCTTTCATTTAACAGTTCCCATTCAATCAAATCAGTCCAGATTGGAAAGCTGCTTTTGTACTGCCAAAATCCTAAAAAGCCAAGAAGGCAGATTTTTTTTTCAAGACAGGCAATTTCAAACGAAGCTAATCTGACAATCCTGCAATCTCCCCGTGCTTAGAGCTCCTTGCTTGGTTTTGATTCTGAAGAAGTTCCAACAATGATCTCTTATCACTGTGTAAGAGCCTTGGTGACACTGCGTAATTGTGGCAACACTCCTTCATTCCTTCTCTGGCATATACTCAACTTTTTGCAGTGTGGTTTTCTTTTTCCTTTGTCTGGGGATATGTGCTTTGGGGAAATTACTGTGTGAGCAACTAATAACTGTGTTTTAAACTTATTTTCAGTGAAAGTCAAAATAAGAAAAAGCTTTTTTTCATGCTTCCTGTGAATTATGAACATACAAATGAGAAAAGAAAATCATTTTAAAAGTGCCCTCTGCTTGGTTTGCTTGGGCAGACAGCATGTCATTGGTATTTTATGATTTAACTCGAATTTCAGAATATAATAAAGATTAAACAGCTTTCATTTCTGCATTAAAAAAAAAGAGTATAATTTTCAAGGATATAAATTTAATTTAACTCTCTCTGTAAAACATATATAGAAAGAATATTCTTCTATCTCAAAAATATGTACTCTATAAATGAGTGCAAGTATGTCTACAGTCATAAAAATATGGCAAAGAAAATATTTACTTTGGGATTTTCTTTGGTATGGAGAAGCAATAGCTGCCACATCAACTGAGGAACTGTGAAGATTTTTGGAGAGCAGTCGAGTTGCGCCAACATTTTTTGCTAAGCTAATAAATTTTTGAGTTAACTTAATAACCAAAGGTGCATAGCATAAACATACTTTTTTTTTACATGAAATACTTTTTAAGTTATAATTTTTTAAAATATAAATTAATAAAAGTTAGAAGTTTCCTATGAGACATCTACTACATTAAAGATCTAAAATTTTATCATTAGCCAATAAAAAGTTCATAGCATGAGAAAAAGAACAAAAAGAGCTTTCAAACTTCAGAAAGTGAGTTTCTCTTACTATAAGTGTAACGAAGCATTGCAGAAAATTAAAAAACAGTATTTTATACTTTCAAACAAAAACAAACGAAATGCTTTTCTCTCCAACTTAATACTGACAACAAAGTAAGTTTTAAAAACTGAGACACTTTGCTCTCCAACCCCCCATTTATAACCAGCATAGGAAATAAGCAGTATTGCATCGCTGTTTGCTATTCAAAACTTATGAACCATGATACAATATCATAAATTGCATCAAAAATTTTGGCGATGCAACAACATAAACTGTATTTTTATATGGTTTTAGAAGACTATTTTTATTAATAAACAGGGAACAAATGGTTTCAACTTATTAAATGGTATAAATTTAATTTTTTGAAATGTTCATATCCTAATTGTCATTGTTTAAAACTTTTTAAATGCACATATTAAATATTACGTTTCTAAAAACTTGTTTGTTTTCTTGTTTAAAATGTAATCTAACAATAGTCACAAAATGCTTTTCAAAATTTTACAGAACTCCTTCAAAATATCAAAATTTGGGGAGCAGTACTGCTCCCCAAAATAAATACTTAAATCCCACTGTTCATAACCAGCGGCAGATGACAATCGATGATTTTAATACTGTTACCCTGAATGTCCGGCCCCTTAAGGTTAAGAGAGCGTAATGGTAGCCCCTAAATGTTCTGAATCCAACTGTGACAGTATACTGCACAGTCCAGAGGAGTTAGGGTAACAGATACAGACAGACCCACTCAAGTTTTAACAGTATAGATGCAGAGTCTTATTTTTAATAGTATTTGATGTTCATATCCTGTTAAGACATTTTGGCATTTATTTATTCATATTTAAACCGATGCAAATGATTTTAACATTGTAGAAAAAATAAAACTCCAATACTTTCCCGAAATTTGCCATCATAATTTTGTCTTAAAACAGCATTATCAAAAGAGATATTTTTACATTCATCATCTTTTAATACAATATTGGCTCTAAAATAATAAAAAATACTAGAACATAGACCATAAGGCTCCCTGGAACTTGGACATTGACAAAAGAGGGAAAACATTTTGAAACACTGAGTTATAGTATTGCACATTTTACATAAAATAAACACTAAATACTTCTATATAGTTACTGGCATCAAAAAAGAAATGTTTTTAAAAAAAGAATAATTTTAAAATTTGCTTACTTAGAGATAGCTGGTGTCAAGAACGATTGATTATTTTTCTGCAAAAATTGCTTTAGTGACAATAATTCCTGAAGAAATATAGAAAGCGGTTCGGGCTCGACATTGCTGACAAGCTGCAAATTAAGAATATTTCAACAATTAAAAAGACAGGTGCTTCAAAATATCGTTATTTTATTTTTATTTATTTACTTAATACATGAGCATTTTAAAATTCAACAGCAAAAAAAGAAAAAAAAATTCAACCCCCCCCCCCCACCAAAGCATGACATTATCTGAGGATTACCCCTTAGAAAAATAAATAATTTTCCTTGAAACTTTCAAAAAAAAATTACACAATACTAAATTTTGAAGCTTTGAAACTTACCACCTTAAATATATCTCATATCAACTGATCTTCCCTTTTACCTAAAAATTGCCACACTTGACTTTACCACTATTTCTGATGATATTACTTTTTGACAAAAAGGAGTTTAAGTTTGTCATAATAATACTTACAAATGTAACTTTGGAGTCTTCAAACACAGAAGTTTTCTCAGAAACTAATTTCATGTTCCATAACGGTCTGAAAAAAAATTTTATGTTTAAAACTTTGGCATTGTGTCTTATATTTAGATAAGTTATTGCTTTTACAGGGATTTTTTTTATTCTTCTTCTTTTTACACATAAAATTTACAAAACTGCAATATGTCATAAACTTATAGGTTTTTTTTTTTTTTTTTTTTAACTTGGTGTTGCTGTTCATGAGATAATACTTGCTGTCATTAAATATCAAAACATTATCTTCAATAGTTTTCTATTTTATCATTGATAAAACTTAAACAATTAACAAGACCTTAAGTTTCTAAATTATTTCAATTTCAAAGAAATAAAACAGAGAAATACACCGTTTTATTAACTTGAATTCATATGTGTTGGTGGAAAATGAGTAAATACAGGTTCTCTGAACATATTCCTACACATATCTTTCTGAGTCAAAAGAAGTTGGTTACCTTATTTTTAAAAGTTTATTTCTCCCGCTTTTTTTAAATTCTATCTCGGTATGCCGATGTATTTCATTTTTTAAACAGAATTTTCAGTGTTGTAATCAGATCAGTTCAACTTTGCAGAACAAACAGAAGGTTCGAAGCAAAAAAAAAAAGCAATAAGGTCACTTGAATGTTGAAAAATTAACAAAAAAAAAAAAAAAAGTAATGAGGTACCATCTTTAGGATATCTGCTATATATTGAGTTTTGAAATCCATGACTTTTCATGACTTCTGCTCATAATTTTCTATGACTTGCAGGGTGCAATTTTTCGAGAAAAAACATTAATTTTTCACAAGAATATCTTATTTAGTGTTTTGTGAGAATTAAATTGCAACCATCTAATCTATGCTTTGGACATGTTTCTAAAATTCAAATTAAAATGAAATGTATTTAGTTCAGCCACTATTGTAATTAAAAAACAATTTATGTAACAATGACTAGTGATACACATGAAATAATTACAAAGTTTTAACTTAATTATTTTGCTACCAAGAACATACGTTCATAAGCCTAAAATCTTTTTAAATATTTTTTGGATGCCAATAAATCATACAACATTTTTATATAGGTAAAAATTAAAACAAATTTACTATTCTTTCACCAAAAAAACTGCTTTGATACACAATAAATCTTCAATCATTTAAAATACAGTAAAAAAGTTTTAATTGCAAAATAGTTTTTCAAAATAAAAGCAGCAATAAAAATGTACAACTACTGGTAAACAGAGAAACATTTAAGCTTGATTTTTATTTCCTTTCCCTTTTTTTTCTCTTGAATTTTTTATAAATAAATATTTTAACAAATAACAAATTTAAAATTTATTATTTTTTATAGCTAGTAGTTGTCTAAAAAATTTGTGACTAGCAATAATTAAATAATTACTAAAATTAAGTTTGTAAAAAATAAAATAACTACTTAATAAGGAAAAAAAAATATTAAATTAAAGTACTTAATAATTAACTTACCAGACACATTACTGCCAAAGTTTTAGGATAGGCTACAAATATTGAAAAAAAATCCCAAATTTGTGATTTTTGAAACATTTTTGAACTAAAAAAAAAAAAAAACCCTTGAAAGTTCTCTAATTTTTATATTTTATCAATGTAAGAAACTGATTATTTTTATGATTATCTTGAATCAAGTACGGACGCAAATGACTTTAAAATTTTTGAATCGAATGACAGCAGTAAAATTTGATGTATATAAGTCCTCAACTACACAATATTAGACATATATAGAGGATTAAAAATGTTCAAACAGTAGAATTAAATAGTAAAGAAAAACGAGCGAGTATTACAGAAGCAGATGCAATCGGATTTCGAAATAAGTGAAAAACACTGGTGCTTGAGTAGTGCTAGTAACAGTAGAAGAAAGAGGAGGAGGTTCAGGGTCCCCCCCCCCCAAATCTAAGCTGAAACATTGAATTATAGGGTCTCTTTGAAAACAAAAAGGGGGGGGGGCAACCAGGGAAGTTTCTCGAAATTGGAAGATTGCAAATTGTAATTTTAGGCTATTGCGGAAAATCCTAGGCAAGTAAAAAGAAACAATACCGATTTCCAGCGGAAATTTTTTGAAATTGGAATTGTAAAGGCACAATTTCAGGCTATATTTGAGACTATCGTTAGGAAAATGGTGGAAATCCGTTGACCCTCCATTAAAAGTTTCTTTGAAATTGAAATCCTAAAAAGCTACTTCAGGCAGTTTTTAATGATGTTAGGAAAATGCTTACGGTTCAGGAACTATTCTCAGAAAACTTTTCGTGATTGAAGTTTTAAAAACGAAATTTTAAGCTTTTGATGCTCGAGGAGGGAGAGGGTGCCGTCTTTTGGAACAGCTTTGAGAATATTCTTAAAGCTGTTCCAAAGAACTTCTGAAGGACTAAGGATGTGTTTTAAAGCTTTGTTTGATGATGTTAGGGGAAGCAAGAGAGTTTTAGGGCTGCCCCCGGAAAATTTTCCAGCGCTGTTTACATCAACAAATGTACAATGAGAAAATTTTAGGACAGCATAAGAGAAAAGGAAAAGCTTCTTAGAATGTTCAATACCAAGCAAAACGAAAATTTTTGATTGTTATGAGCATTTTTTGGAAAAACAAAAATTACTGTTTTAGAGATACACATAAAGAAAGGTTTTAAACCTAGTTTTTTTTTTTTGAGGGGGCTTATGAACTTTTAAGGGAGGCTTAGCCTCCTTAAGCCCCCCTTTAACTCCACCCATGATTGAAAGTTGACTGCAATTCTCATTATTATAAAAACAAGCATAAGTGAACAAACTTTATGTATTCTTCAAGTATTCATCACATATTTGTATTTCATAACTCATTTTCTTGTGTGAAAATTTATTTAAGCAAAGAATATAGGATCACTTGAAATTTTGGAATGGGTCGTTTGGTGATCCATGAGTCATTGGCTGCAAAGCCTGATTTAGACAAAGCATTAAGAGAGGATCTCAAACTGTTAGGGCCCTTCACCCCCTCCAGAGGTTCACTGATACCCATACCCTCCCCCCCCCCCCTTTTTCCTTTAAAAAATTGGAATTATTGAATGAAAATATTGATTATTTTATTTAAATTGAAGGAAAATGTAAATAATAAAGGAATTTTATTAAATCAATCTGCAGCTAAAAGAGAATTAAATAAAAGACCCTTTCTGTGCTTTTCCCCTCCTTTCTTTTCTAATACGCACTGATAGGCATTTGAGTGAAAATACTTAACCAAGATCATTAGCACACTTTTCAAAAACAGAACATTTTTTATGCAATTACTTTTTTTTTAAATTGGAATTTGTGGGATCGTCCTCAGGTTGAGAATCACTAATTTAGATGTTACACAATTCAAACAAATAATCATTTAGTTGTTGATTAAACAGATGCACATTTTTTAAAATTAGAATACACATACCGGATTATTCTGGAAAAATACAAATAAAGACCATTATGTTTTCCAGAATACAATATTTCTGAAGTAGGTGATGAAACCCCAGTAGTTGACAACTGCTGTGACACCAAGCCTCCACTTGGCAACTGTTGTTGAGGTTGTGGCGTAGCTGCAGACTGAACAGGACTAAATATATCTAAACAAAAAAAAACAAAAAAAAAAAAAAATCATATTTCAACTGTTGAAGCAAAAATTTAAAACACTAAAAAAA
The DNA here is from genome assembly GCF_026930045.1 of Uloborus diversus. Taxonomy (NCBI): domain Eukaryota; kingdom Metazoa; phylum Arthropoda; class Arachnida; order Araneae; family Uloboridae; genus Uloborus; species Uloborus diversus. Next base: position 61,408,204 of record NC_072739.1, on the reverse strand, counting down.
TAAAACAACGAATGAAAATAATGTTTGTGATGACTGATTAATATGTTTGCTTCAAACATTACTTTGCTTCTTTACTACAAGCGACAAGAAACAGCATTAATAGATTTTGAACCTTTGTTCTTCACAGGAGTACTCTAGCGTTCTTCAATGCCAGGTTTAATGGGAAGCTAAATTAATCTGCTTTTGACACTTATTAGTTCGAGGATAATCATTTTGATAGCTAGTGGTTTCAAAAAAAAAAAAAACTTTCCAGAAAATGCAACAAAAAAAAAAAAACAGTATTAACTAGAAGCATTTCACACTATCAGTGTTCATAAGCAAGGCTGGAAAATATGTTTCTGAAAACTGAAAAGTTTTATTGTTTTTATGCAAAGAACTTGGTATTGTAGATCAAATTCTCTTTCACTTACAGTGAGGAACTTAAATTTTACCAAACAGGAGAGACAAAAAAAAAAAAGCGGGGATAACTTTTTTTTTGGTAAGAAAACTGCAATGCTTTATTTCAGAAAGTTTAACGATTTTCTGGGTAATGCATAAATTAGAATTAAAAGTCAATTTTAAAAAGTTTTTCAAAAAAAAAAAATTCTTACTTGAAAACTGTGGTTGTGGAAAATTCGCTACACGTTGCTGGTTCTGAGGAGTGCTGACCCAGACTGTAAGAGAAAAATAAATAACAATTTTAATATGCAAAATCATATATACAATGAACTTTTCATATAACCTCAAAAACACCTCAATCATCAACAAATTAATACCAATTACATTGTTTTTATACTATGTAAATGTTCATATTATCATAAAAACTGGAAAGAAAACTACCACTTTGGTGCAGGCTGGAGCAAAACATAAATTTGCAACAGAACAGACCACTAAACTAACTGCTTTGAAGCAGGAAAAATAATGCTTTGGCCAAGGGTGGAGCAAAATTATTATACGTATGGACAAAATTACATTTAAACTAGTTTTAGTACAAGAAGCCTTACGCAGTGATAAAACAAAACATAAGAGTTTGAAGCCATACATTTGCATAGAGCTCCAGAATTAAATTTTGAAGCTTAAATTGAGTTCAAAAATTGGAGGTTTGGAAAACAAAATTAGTATTTTTGAGAAGGAAGTGGATTTTGCATTTCTTTTACATTTTACCACTTATATTGGACTATTAGATAAGATAGACAAGATTCTACAGAAAATGATACAGGGGTAGAAGTGGTCAACTTTTAATACATAGGACATTTTCCACCAAAAATATAGGACAAATATAGGACACCTTTTATGAATAATACTGATATGAAAAAATAAACAATACATAGTATATATAATCTAGATATTCTTGCATACAGTTAAAAAATCCAAATAAAAGTTATAACTTTTACTTAGAATGAGTCTGCAGTTCTTGAATGAATAGCTTCAGGAGAAAAAAAAGTTTATACATATATATATATGTATTTATATATACATTTAAGGTCATTTTCTATGCCTTGAATGCCTACATCAATCAGACTGTGCAAAATCAATTTTTTCTCTAAATTTCACTATTTTTTTTTCTTAGAAGGTACATGAACCTTTTCTTTTGCCTCTGATTGTTATGCATTTCTTCAAGAATTTCCCATTTATTTATGAATTTTGTATTTAGTACTATAATAAATCATGATAAAACGGAACTCTTTCCTTGGTAGTGCATGCATAATTTATTGCTTTCCCAATTGCAGAACCTTAATTAACCTAAAAACTCTTATTATAGAGTCAATGCTTTAAGATGATCTTTCTTATGTCAGTATCTTTTTGTTTGCAAAAAAACCTCTTTCAACTGATGCTACATCTTATGAAAGGAGCTAAAGACTTTCACTACTAAAAAACCTAAATATTTGCATTTAGAAAGCTGATCAATTTTTATCATTACAAAGTATTTTTCCAAAATGAATTAATTTACATCCAAGTAACATCCAATCCCCATTCCTCAAAATTTTTAACAAGATGGTGACATATCAATGGAAGGATCCTGTTAAAATTTTATTTCTTTTTTTAAATTTCCGAAAAGCCTTTTTTTCAATAACAAATTCTGCTAAAAATATAGTGTTCAAATAATGTTAAATTCTGATTTTAGTAAGAAGCTCAAATTTTGAAACCAGGCAGGGTTAATTTATCGATTTTATTTATTTATTTATTTATTTTTGCATAATTACCTACATTTAAATATTTCAAATAAACTTTTTTTTAACATTAATAGCCGCTGAATCTTCCCACATTTTGTTGTTAATGAAAATTTATTGGCAAAGTGCTTCATCAATAGTTTGGAGAGCTTGTCATAAAATATAGATCATTGAAGCTTTCTCTTAAACAAATTGAAAATTTTGTCAAAAATACTTTACAAAATTTAAAGAGACAGGTGCTGGCAGAGATTCCAAAAAAAAAAAAAAAAAAAATTTTTTTTAAAGAAGCATCTTGTTTTTAAGCAGTCTTGAATTGTCAAGTCATGAAAGAAAGTGCGAATCAAGTGACCAAAAGGCTTTTCAATGATAATTTTCTACAATTTTTTGTAACAAACTATAAGAATATAGGAAATATAGGACAATTTCAAAAATATAGGAAATATAGGGAACTTTTGATGCTTTTTTTGAAAATATAGGAAATATAGGATATATAGGACTACTTCTACCCCTGATGATAGTTCCTCGATGGCATTTTGCAAGAGGTAAACACAAATCATCTAGCTAAAATTTTGGCCTTTAAACAAAAGCACAAGCTAAAAAAAATTAATTAAATTAAATTAACAGCTTTTTTTTTTGAATGAGGAAAAAAAAACTATCAGAAACATATTACTATAACTAATTGAATGCAAAAAATAATTAAAGCAAATTGATAAATTTCAAAAAATATTCAACCTGGTGGCATAGGACTGCTTGGTCGTGAAAACGTCATTTGAGATTCCGATGGACTTAAAGGAGAATCGCCTATTGTCATTATGTTATGTTGAGGTTCTCCTCCATACAAGAAAAATGCTTGAGTGGCCCATTCAGCAATCTGAAATCAAAAAGTTTATAACTTTATAAAGTTAATATCAGTACAGTGGAACCTCCATAACTTGAAACCCCAAAGGGAACATGAAAACATGTCAACTTACTGCAGTTCCAATTTTAATTCCTAAAGAGTTTCTGTATCACTTACTTACAAAACATTCACATTATGATACTTAATAATATATATATAGTAAATAAATTTTTGTTTCTGTTTTGTTTTAAGAACCTAATAAAATCACCAATATTACTTGAATACCTTGTCAGGAATAAATCCATAATTTTAGAAAAGAGATAAAAACTTCTTGTCATGAAAAACATATCATGGTGCCTTCTTTCTCTAAAGGACTTCCCTGGGTACATTTATCCTACCCTTTCTTAGCCTCTTAAAATTGAACTAGCAGCACAGAGTGTCGTGGCTGCGACTCCTCTGAAAGATGGAATTCTCTAAAAGAGCTTTCCAAAAAAGAAATGACTAACCAAGAAACTACAGCATAAAATATAATGTTGGTAGCAAAAATTGGACTAGAATACCAGTTGCTTGTCGGATTATAGGGGTTCTTGCAATATGTGTCAAGTTAAAAAGCTTTATTCCCAATGAAATTAGCATTGGGCCAACCAAAAGAAAAATTAATGTCGAGTTACCGGAATAGTCAAATTCACTGCATTATGTAAAAACTTTTTACTGTGTAGATAAATTCTAATAAACAAAAGATGATACAATTATGATACAAAAAACGTATATTTTAATAGTATTTAAGCATTTCTGCAACTAAAAAGATGCTAACTAGTTGCTTTAGGGAAATCTGAATATGTAAAATACTAATAATGTATCAATAATTGACAGGTAAATATGATAAATTCTACTACCTGCATGTAACATAATTTTTACCTTAATTTTTAAAAGTTTTCTTTGAGATTAATCTAAAAATATTCAGTAACACACAAATTTTCCAGTCTTCTGCCTATTTTTTCCAAAGAGCAATAGAATGCTATGACTTTAGAAAACTAATCAATCCTAATTACTAAAAATTACTAAAAATATGTCTTAATTGTTAAAGATAGTCTATACTTTAACATTAGATTTCAGTACTTTTTTTAAGTTGTATATAACGGATAATGTAAACTTCAGAATGCTTTCCTTAAAAATAGTTTCCCTTGACGCATTCAGACAATCATTTCTTGAGATAAAATAAAATGGCTGAAAAAGACTTAAGTGTTGCCAGTTTTTAAGCGCAAGTATAACTTTAACTTTATTGTCAGGTTTCAAATCTTGACTTAATGATTTTGGTACATTTTTGGCTGTCGGATCATATATCCCCAGTCTTCCCTACTTTTTTCTAAAAAAAGGGAGAAATGTACTTTTCTCTAAAGTTAAAAACAGGCGTCCCTCGTATAGCATGGTACTTGCATAATATGGTACCAAATTTGTGATTATTATAACACGGTTTTGATATTACACAATACGGAACTTGAATTTAATACTTCATGGTTTCAATATAACACGAAAGATACGTTTTAAAAAGATGGAATTTCACTTTTTGTTTCATACATTCTGTTAATGTTTGATAGTAACTCTAATAAGTTTTTACTTTGTTTTTATAAAACTTGGTTTCGAATATAACACAGTACACATCTCTTGATTAACATTATTTCTAAGTCTCGTATAACATGGTTTCAATATAATACGAAACACATTTTTGATACAACACGATACATATTGACATGATTTTTACTATGTAAATGATTAATTAGTGTAAAAAATAAGTTTAAAAGTTGGTTTTAAAAAAGTCTCATATAGCACGGTTTCAATACTACAAGGAAAAAAATTAAAGTGTTATATGGGGGACGCCAGTATATAATTAATATTTTACATATACATATGCATAACTTAAAAAAATATACATACCTGTTTTTCTTGTAAATTTTGGCAACATGCTAAGATAAGACACATGGCACATGCTTGTGCATCCTAGACCATAACATACATGAAAAGAAAATAGAAAAAAAACTGAATGAAAACTGCTAAACTTAAGTTTTGAAAACTTCTTTTCATCAAAATATTAATTATGATAAATAAGAACAATTTTATAATTGAAAACAATTTTACATTCTAAATTACAAAAAAGTAAACTAATTAATTACAAGCACTTTGTATAAAACGTGTCTTACATTGATTAAAACAAGTTTTTTAAATATATTTCCTACTTCTTTCAACAAACAAACAAACAAAAAAAAAATTATACACTTAAAAAAAAATCTCCTAACTAGAAAATTTATAAAGTCATGAGCTCTAAAACATTTAAATACAATAATAAATATACCTTATCAAACATAAAAAATGCCTTCACAGCTTCATTATCAGCACCTTTGTTATCAAGGAGCAGCTTGTAAAGATGATCTACAGGTCTTGGTTTTCTTAACACAAAACCCTAAAATAAATGAATAAACAACATTAACATTTTGAAAAAGGAAAGACATGTGCTTAAGAATTAATTATATGTAAAAAAATTCTACAAACAAGGAGAAAAGACAAAGGAAAAGTGAAAAAAATTAATATTAAAAATTGTTTATTTATTTATTTATTATTTTTTTTTAATTTAAACCGGATAGAAGACAAATTCTTTCTGCTAAGCATTTGTCTGACAAGTCATTCCACTTAAGTGTATTTTTATAATATGCATAGAATTAAATAAAACATTTAATTAGAATAGATGAAAAGACCGATCAAACTCTAAATTATCACACACCGGGAGTTTGAGCTGTTTCTTATAAATATACAAGGAGTTCTGTTTCAACCTGCAAGATCTTTATTTTCACAATCCTTAGCCCTATATGTATACTTCCAATTGCAAAAATGCTCAAAATCAGATGCAGAGTTAATATATTGAAAGTTTGAAATAAAAATAAAAATGAGTTAAAAATACGAAATTTAACTTTTTATACAGGCCCGAAGTCCCTTAACTTGTATTTAGGGAAAAAATCTCCATTGAAAAATAATTCAAACACAAAAAGTTCAAAATCAGGAGGACCAATATTCACCGAGATATGAAACACAGCGTTTTGTGATTTAGACCACTTTTCACTTGCCATCAATAACACCTTTTGGGGGAAAATACAGCAGTTAACAAGTGTTTAAAATGATATGTGTGCATAGAGTGCTTTTTCAAATTGTTCGAGGTTTTGTAGTGTATTTTTGCATATACAGAATACCATTAGCATTTGTTTTTGAATAGAAATGCAAAATATAAATACCTTGTTTTTCTTACTTGGACGACCTCTCATTCTTCTGAAAAGGCGATAAGTTCCAATCTTATCTTCTGTATGGTCCCATAAAACTTTGAAATGGAATATCTCCTTGAGTTTTGGTTGCACAAATGTCAAGTTTTTTGTGTCAGTAATAGTTTTCAAAGGAGATTATTTCTCTAAATATTAGTTAGGGAACCTGGGGCCCGTATAAAAAGTTAAACTTTATTTTTTGACTCATTTTTATTTTTGCTACAAACTTCCAATATCTTAACTCTGCATCTGATTTTGAACATTTTTGCAATTGGAAGTATACATCTAAGATCTAAAAAATAACGTGAAAATCAGACCACACAAATGCATAACATTGTACACCAAAAATGTTAAGGAATAATGCATATGTTACGGCCAAAGCCCAAAGTTCGGCCAATTCACGAACTGGCCAAGAGGTTTGACCAAAGCCCGAAATACTTGCAATTAATATTACATTTTCTACTTTGGCTGGCCATTTCGCGAATGGCCAGGAATCTTTGGCCAAAGCCCGAAATGATTATGGTAGATTTTAGGTTGACAAGTAGATGACACATCTGTCGCTTCCAATTTGACGGCGTGGCGTGCAAGTGATAGAAACTAGAATGGAGGTTGCCCCAGGGCCGCCGTGAGCCAAATTGAGCCCCTTGTCATTATCGTCACCTGTCCCCCCCTCTCCTCCTCACAACACCAGACAAATTTATACTAATTTGATCCCGAGTTGGGCCCTAGTTTCGGACTAGGTTGACAAGATGGCATCTCGTCGGGCTCGGAGGGTGCTACTACGTCCCTGTGAAGGTCCTGTCAATGGTTATTCAAAACTTCGATCTCGTTTTACTTGCCGTTAGTTCTACGACTGAGCTATGAGTATGTATTTCTATTATTTGAACTTCTATATGTGAATACTTTCAGTTGAAATCATATTCGATAGCTAATAAGGGGTCATTCAAGTATTGTCTAAGCAATTTTTGGTCATTTTGTACCCCCTCCCCCACCTTGTGAGAAAAAATAAGCATACGCTATACTCCCTTTCCCTTTTGCTTACATAAGATTTTATTACATTTTTCACGTCACATAATGTTTTTTCCCCACGTTTTTTGTTTTTGGACTGTAACTGCTTCGTTATTTAATGCTTACCTCAGAATTTTTGTGGTCCCTCACCTCTTGTCAGAGAAAATAAGCAGCCCTCGGGATCTTTCCTTTTGGCTTACATAATACTTGACTAACCCAGCTGAGGTTAAGCCTAAGGCCGTATCTCTCAACCTTTCAGTGTTTGCGACCCAAATTTTAAATAGTATAATTTTCATTCCAAAACCAAATCTAATGACAAGTAAGGAATTTGTTGTGAGCTCCCCTCCGCAAAATTCTATTTAAAATCGATTCTGTTTAAGATCCCTCTACCACTGTTACCTCCAATAACGGTAGATGGATGATCATTTGTTTCTATTACTTTACAAACTTCAAAAAAATCGCTACAAAACCATGTCTCAGAGAAAATCTCCATGTCAAAACCAATCATGACTAAAAAAAATTAGCCATAAAGTAGTGATAAGAATCCAAATATTCGGCTATATATACTTAATTGTCGGTCGCACAAGTTTTGTAAGTGACTTATTGCACGAATAATACAGACTTGTTTCTATTTAGAAATTACTTAATTATCTATGTCTGATTTTTTATTCTTGGGTACTTTGTTGGAAGCAGAAAGTTTGGGATTTAGAAAGCTACAAAGTTTGCTTTCTTTTTTTCTGCTTTCAGTTGTGTAGAATTGACAATTTCAAAGCGAGATAGTGAAGAGGGGAAATTTAGCATGTTTTGCACCGAGTCTGTGCAATTAGTCTGTACCCACGGGCTATTCACAACGAACATTGCGTTGGTGCGATAAGTCATTTCAAGAATTATGAGAGTACTTTTATTAATTACGAGCTATACGCATGACGATGCCCGTGCTAAGAACTTAAAGGAAGTTACTTAAATAAATGAAAATCCTCCCCCCCCCCTTGATGCAAAATAATTATTTTCTTAAACTAAAATGCGTACATTCTTTAAGATTACCTAAAAAATATAATATATATCTGCAATTTAAAATATTTCGCTAAATGAAAAATACATTAAATTACATAAACAGTTGCTTTAAAATGTAAAATAATGAAAAACCTCCATATTTTTTTTCTCCAAACTCGCCAAATAACAACGCTCGCTATGTTGGGAATTCAATCTGATAGCTCAATCAAAACCCGAAGTTCTAAGAACTAAAAGCAGGTTTTAAGCAAGCAAACCCAACTGAAAAGTTGTGTAATGATCTGCTCGGGAAGAAAGGACTTACAGACACATATTTAACAATTAAATAAACATTTTATTAAACAATAAATATGTCAAAACATGGAAATATTAACAAGTGTAAATAAAAATCACATTCCCTGACAATTGAATAAAAAATCCTCCCAAAAATATCAGTAGGAAACATTTCTTAAAAATAGTATCGTTTAAAGTTCCAGTAAAATTTATGAGACTAGGTTAATACAAGTACAACTTTGAGTCCAATGCCAAAAACAGAATAGTTCATACGAACGAATTGAAAGTTCATACCAAACAAGCTATTCCTTCCTTAAAAGTTGGCACAACATGTGAGGGCGCGATCCACCAATTTGGATCCCATATCAAAATTGTCCGTAACCATTCCATGCCACCATGCTGAATTCAGAAAAGAAACCTGTCCTCCTGGACAACAGGAACCATCCATCCATCTAACGGACATCCAATCCAGCTCTCGAGCGTGGACCTTCAATGGTCCCGTTTGTTAGGCCTTTTCACAGCAAAAAAAACCAACTTGATTGAAACTCTTAATTTTAGAGAGAAAATCCCTCATTTAAAAAATCATCTCAAGGCAACAACTGGAACATGCCTGCATTTCTAGCTGGGCTCAATAAAAAACATCCTACATCTTTCAAAAAGAATCCACTCTACAACGTGGAACTCAGGAGCACACAGCTCCCATGCACAATCTCAGCACCTCAAAAAACATCGGACTGCAGTCACAACATAGTAAAACAATAAGAGGTGAAACAATAAGAGGTTGATTGATTGAGAGTTCACACCCTATCTCCCTACGCAATGGCGTGACACATATCAAAAAGCATGCATAAATTATATTGATGAAACAGCTCAACACCAGTTTACAATTTAAAACTAAAATCTTTAAGATTGTTTCTCACATGCATGCAGCAAAAATCTACTCAACATCTTTCCTATGACATCACATCATCGTGGCAGGTCAACAAACGCATGCTACGCATGCAGGGAATATTGGCTCTGGGAAACAATTCGTGCGCCGGTAAAATAACGGGATGACATTCTAAGTTCGAAAAAAAGAAGGAAGTAAGTTTTGGAAACTTTTATAATCCTTCTAAAACTTTAGGAATTTCTCTGAGAACAAAAAAATAATGGCTCTAGGCCAACACGCTACCGTAACCCAGTCGATTAGCGAGCGAAGCGAACTCACATGGATTAATGATACAACCTTTTTTATGAAAGCATTTAAACCATAATCCCGCTCTCCCGCCTTCCTTGCAGAAAAAACAGGAGGTAATTAAAAACACATTGTACCTAAAACAAAAGGAAAAACCCCCTTCCTCCACCCCCTTAGAAAAAAAGAATTTAGCTCAAATACGCAACACAATTTATGCAAATGATCATTCCGCATCCTCTAGAAGAAAAAGTTTTGAATTAAAATCCGCATTGCAAGTACAGCCAGACGAAAAGAAAATCAGTTAAAATACATACAATCAGATTAACATAAAATAATGCAGTAAAATGCACAAAAACGTCCGAAACAAAAAGGAATGAATTAAAATAAATACTATGACAGTAAGAACAACCTTTCCTTAAGATTAAAAAAAAAAAAGTAAGGAAAATAGGCTAAGTTTTCCAGATTGCAATTTCTTTCGAAATATTGATTCATAAAGATTCAAACTGTTTTACAAAGGGGAAAAAACAATACTACGAGTAAATTAAAATAAATATGACATTTATGTATAAACTATTAATAAGGACATGCGGGGGAAAAAATTTTTTGAAGCAATATTTTTTGGTACAATGTGATCTAGGATCTTTAAAATTAGGTCTATGGAGCAGAAAAAGACTTTCGATTGTCCTTAATTCAAATTACCTTTGTATTCGCACACTTTACACAACGCATTTATTTAAGACTAGCCGCCTGCGGCGACCAGCTGGTCCGCCTTTTTACGCCATTAGCCTTTTTGCGCCAGAGTTGCCGCCTTTGAGGGCTGCTTAGACAATTTAGCGACGGTATTAATCGATGTTTTTCGCAATATTATCATTCGCCTTTTTACACCAATGTTGCCGCCTTCGGCGGCTGCTTAAACAAATTTCGTGGCGGTATCAATCAATCTATATCTATGTATATCATTAGTAGTTTGAATAAAATATTTTCTAGATCTATCTCCAGTTCCGTCGTTTGGAATATTTTTAAAGGAGGGGGTACGACGTACTCTTCATGCAAATTTTGTCGAAAAATAACAAAAAGCACTTCCACTTTTATGTGAAAGCATTGTTTTTTCAAAGTCATGGTGTGTGTGGGGAGGGGGGCACTGACACCCCGCTGAAATTCCTTAAATGACGGGCATGCCTCTTTCTTGCTGTCCATCTGTTATATCGAACTCTATATTTGTCTATCTATCAATCTATACGATCTGAACATATCAACCTCCTGACAGTACAATCTTTTTTTATTTATATAAGTATTAATTCGAAAACAAAAACATTTTTTGTCCACTCAACCTCTATCTATCTCTGTATCTACCTAACCTAACCGCCAATTCGTAACAGAAACGAAGATCATGCAAAAAATTGCGGACTTTATTTATTTAATCAAAATAGCCATCAAAAATAAAAGCTCTATGTTCCCCGTAGTGTTCAAAAAGTAGCGCTTGCAAAAAAAAAAAAAGGTGAAGAGAAGGCAAACGATTTCAGTTGGATCACGTGATGAGGTAAACTCGGAACTCAGCCGGCAAGCGAACAGCACACATTGTGTTCTGCCATTAAAAAAATTGTAAAAAAAAAAAAAACTATTGCGTATTTTTCAAAACTTTTTTCTTCTGAAGGGGGCGGAATGTTTTTACTATTACCAACTAAAATTTTAGAATTGAGGGTTCAATACTTGTCGCAGGATGGGTTTCGAAAAAAACTAAACCCAGAAAAAGATGTAAAATAAAGGTTTTTTCAAAAATCTATAAAAAATACAAAAATTGCTCTATCTTCAAAATTTTTTCATTCATCATATTTAAAATTAAATTTCCTACACAATAGTACAAAAAATATCCATCTGGCGCGAATGGTTCGTGATCTGTGAGGTCAAAAGTTACATATAACATTAAATAACTTTTTTTCTAATTAAAATATCAAAAATCGAAGCCCGAGGTGCACATTTTCAGCAAAAACTGCACCTGTGTACCAAATTTCATCTTTCTAGGCCTTACCGTTTTCCCAGGATGCGCGCCACAAACACACACACACACAAACATCTTGTTTTATTAAATGTATAGATATAATTCGCACATTTGAAGGGCGCAAATCCATTCTTCTTTACGCTATCACGTTGTTACATCATTTATTGTCACTGAATAATATCTATTATGGCTTTAATATAGAAAGAGAATAACACAAGATCATATTTTTATATATTATGAGTTAATTTTAAACACAGAGGTATCCCTGACATTTGAACTCGCTTGAGGACAACTGAGCTTCAAAAAACAAAAAATCACAGAAGAACTGATTTTAAAATGCTAAATTTTTAACATTGAAAAACAATCTGTTCACGATTTCTCTCTTCGTACTTTGGCCGATCGTCCATAGCCACTTCGCGAATTGGCCGGCCAAAGCCCGAAATGAAGAAAATTTTCGGCTTTGGCCAGTAAGTTTTCAATAATGTTGGCCAGTTCGTGAATTGGACAGCCAATTCGCGAACTGGCCAATTTCGGGCTTTGGCCGTAACACATATAAAAAAAAGGCTGATTCATCTCTCATAGGTGATTCACACAACACAAATAAACACTTGTACATTACAAAACTAGTATGTTGTGGCCATCACGAAACTTTCCTCTATATTTTTCTTTTTTTTTCTGATCCCTCCCCATGCTTGACGAGGAAGCAATATTCCCAACAAAAACAAAATTACACATGCAAAAACTTGACTACCATCCCAATGTCTGAATTATTGTTAAAGCAAAGCAAAGAGCGAAAATTGAAAGTTACTTTAAAAGCCTTGCTTGAATTAATTACAAATATTTTATTTGTTAACAAACATAAGATGGCAACAGTTAAAAATTTTAAATCATTGAGATAATATTTCCGATCATTTCCATTCAATTAAAATCACGAGAAATACGCAGACGACAATCTATTACGATTTATCTTTCTTATTGTTGCATTAATAAAGCTATTTTTATTCAAAAAAAAAAAAAAAATCAACACCTCTTGGAGCGATTGGCGTCAAAATTGAACCAAAGCCTGTTTACATATGGATTCACATATATTCCAAATTTCAACCAGAACGTAGCATTACTTCTTGAGATAGGGCACTCACAATGGAAAAAAAGAACGGGCGATTGCGCTACCCCCTTTTTAGCAGTTGACACCAAAATAAAATCAGCTCTTATACCCACTAAGGACTACTTGCCGATAAATTTTTCTTTCATTCTGTTCATTATTTCTTGAGATACAGCAGTCACAATTGACGACAAAAAACGTTCTATAGCTCAACCCCCGTTTGAGTTATTGACACCAAAATTGAATCAGCACCTGTTCCTGTTAATGGCAACATATGGACCAAATTTTGTCTGATTCCGCCAGTTACTTCCTGTGGAATAGCAAGCACGCGTAACTCAAAAAACGTCCCATTGCTACACCCCCCTTGGAGGAATTCGCGCCAAAAACCAATGGGCACAAGTTCACATAGGGGCAAATATATGTACCAAATTTCGTTCAATTTCATGCGGTAGTTTTTGCTGTAGAGCGGCCACAAAAAACTGGTCACACACAGACGTGACACACACACACACATACACACACACAGACAGACAGACATTTTCCAAAAATAGTCGAAATGGACTCAGCACACCTCAAAACGTTCGAATCCGTCAAAATTCGAAATTCGAAAATTTGCACGAATCCAATACTTTCTTCTATGTATTAGATATAGAAGAAAGTAAAAAAAAGGGCAAACCTTACTCTTTAACCCGGATGTAGTCGCACCTCTTTATATTAAGTTAGTGCTTGCATTTCGGTCTCCCCCCCTCCCCCTATTGATCTATGAAATGGAAAAGAATTTTGAATAATTTCTATTAGGGTTTGTTTCCATTTATTATGCAAAAATATTTAATGAAGAACAATATTTACAGCATATACTGAAATAAAGTTACTATCTCATCTGGGATCTAATTAAATTGTTTCGTTATTGGTCTAAATGACCGACATACATTTTAGAAAGCTATGCAACCTTGAAATACTGAAAGAAATTTTCAGAATTCTGTGTGAGGGTTGGGGGGTTACTTAAGGTCAGCTACACACATGGGCCTCATTATCAATACGATATGGTGGAATAGAGAAAAATATATAACCGGCGAAGAAAAGACATATACGTGACTACGTAAGCTATAAAAGCTATAGTGAAGTTAGTTTGAAATTATTTAGATGGAAACAAATGAAGTTGGAGTTTTTGTTTCAGATAAAATTTATTATTTCTATCAATTTATCTCTTGTTTCTCGCTAGTGTGTTTGTGTGTGTGGTCATAAGAAAAAGTAAGAAAAGAAAATTTTACTTGAAACATAATTTAGGTTAGAAAGGGTAAATTTATTTTAAAAAATTACCTGTGAAGAAAGAAAAACAAATTGTCTTGGTAGCTCCCTGTGTTGTGTAACTAACACTGGAGGATCACAAATCATTTCAGTGCTAGCGGTGCTCTGCTTTAACTGTATATCGCTAGGAACTTCAGCTAAGGCCCAAGCATGGCCATCTAACATCATTGTAGTCTAAAAAAATGAAAATCCATCTGATTATTAATAGCTCATGAACATAGCCAAAAAAGACATGAAATATGTGATTATATTGCTTAAATGATACTATAATTCAGTAATTTAAATATTTTTTTTCCATGTGAGGTAATTACACCAATAGTGGCCAGTGCTTTAGTAGTGGCCCCTTCAAGGATTATATTTGAAAAAATAGCATTCCAGGTTTCCCAATGGATTCAGACGTGCAGGAAGTAATACTTCTTGCATGTTTGATGCACTTTTGAATCCATTGGGAGATCTGCAAACTTATTTTTTCAAAGATAAATCTTGAGGTGGCCACTACTTAAGCACTGGCCACTACTGGTGTTTTACCATGGATTGTAAAATTCATAAAAAATTTTTTTTCAGAGAATGGATTTGGATGATTATTTTCCATTGGAACTTTAAACGAAATTCAATGTTTTTTATAAAAATTATTTGCGCTGATTGGGCTCATATTTATTATCCCTCACTTACTTGGGCGTTCTTACAACTGGGTATTTACTTATTATCTAATCCAATGAATCTTGCCGGAGTTTCTGCAAAAAGATTTCAATAACTGAGATTCGTGGCAACTTTTTCAACTGTCGCTGTGTTTGACTATGTAATAATACTTACGTCTTTCAGGATGTAACCAAAATGAAGCTATTATTATCTAATATTTTTCGACCTTGCCAAAATCTTAATCGAAATAACATACCATGCGTCACAAATTTCAGAGAGTTATTTTTTTCCCCCTTTTTGTTGAACGATTCCTTAAGTAACCATTAAAAAACCTTTAAAACATTTTCCAAAATGTAAAATAATTTGCATTCTACATCAAACAAACCTTTAAACAAGATTAAAATTCTTCTTATTTGCATTTGTGCACAAGTATTTGCCAAATTTTCTCTGCTTATTTCAAAATCATTTTGGACAAAAACTTTTAGCTATTTTTTCTGGTCAGAAACAGTATCTCAGCATTTGGCGAACATTTTTCTTTGGCAAAAATTAGTGACATAATAATACGCAAGTATCTTTTCTTAAAGTAGGGAGGGATGCAGAATTATCCAAGGTATCCCAAAACAGTTACCTCGAATTTGGCAAAAATTTAAATCATACCATGAACCCGCCACTATTCAAGTTTCTCAAATGACTAACTCAAATATAATAGGATTAGAAAGTTGCCCGTCAAGGTATGACGGGTGAAAATTGCTTCTACATTTGAACAAAGCCGTTGCGTTTGGTAATATTTTGTTTGTTGAAATTGTAACCCTAACTCCAGTGGATGAACCCTAAACTTCAGTAGGTAGCTTTCATTGTTGACCATTTTTTCGTTTCTTTATTCCCCTGAAATGAGTCTTACCAGTAACTGTTAAGTTGCCGGATCGAGTTCAGCCTTGTCACAATAAAGCCTTTCCCTGCATGTTAAAAATTATCAAAACATATTATCAAATTATCATGAAGTGGCGCGAGTTTCATTGTTGAAGCATGCAGGTTACTCGATCATCAGCTATTATTTATATGAGAATTACAGGCGGCTAAATTTTTAAAAACATTTTGTACTTCAATAACCATATAGAGAAGGCTAGATACTATGTTCTAGGAATGAATCAGGGGGGTGCCCACCTAGGAGGGGGGGGGGGGTCATGGCACAGACTGTGTCATTGAAATTTTTATGGGGACGGGGGTGTTTTGATGGCTACTTTTGTCATTTAAAGGGGGGGCTTTTGCATTTGGGGGGTCTTCAGAATATTTAGGGAGGTGCGCCCTAAACAATCCCTGAATAAATTAACAGATTAATCTTTTCAAACAAATGAGGTATAATTTTATATTTTTGAAATAGTCAGATTTGCATAGGCTTAAATGTCATGCTTCCATTTCCGAATGTACACTATTTTGTCCTTTATACCTATTGCTGTTTTAGTTTTATGAGTAGAAATGAAGCTCAATTTTTAATCAAGTCAAAGCAGTGTGTTTTGAGTTTATGGAGCGGAGAATAAAAACAAAGGAAAATAGCTGCTGTTTCTAAATATTACTAAAGACCCAGGTAACACAGGGTATTTTTGCTAGTATTTTAAAAAGATTAATTCACTAGTGGAGGAAACTTACATGAGTTTCTATTAGCTGTGAATAAAAAGCAAAAGAATCATTGCTTGTAGCAAAAATAACATCATTATCTTCCGCTTGAGATGAAGCCAATAACAGGAAACCTAAAATATACATGCATATAAATAAAATTGGGCACAACAAGTTTAATATTCTTTAATGTATTTATCAAAATGTTTGGACATTTACCTTTCTTATAATATGCCATGTGTACATTTGATGGTCTTGCAACTGCAGCATTTGCAGTAAAACCTGGTGGTAGCCTCACATGAAGTAAAGCTAATGTGTATGGTCTACTATCACCAAAACTTCCGTTAGTTGTGAAGTATAATCGAACACCTTTAACATAAAAAATAATTTTGAATAAATAGGAGTGGCCAAATGAGGCAGTGAAAATCAAAGGGATGCAGGTGGACATTTAACATATTGTAACTCCCCTCCCCCCTCCATTTTCCACACAAGCACCTCCAAAAAGCTTTATTTTATAAAACGGCAATAATAATGTTATTAAAAGATGGTTTTAACATGCTTTGATATTGTAATGTTTCTGTTCTACCAGATTTGATTTTAAAAAGCAGCTGATTTTAAAGTCCAGTGATTTCATAGGTAGTGGTGACTGTATTGTAAATCTTACACACAGAAACAATTTACATACAACACAGATATTTCCTCGATATGAAAAAAACGTTCTAAGAAAGTACTTCATGCCTTTAAAATAAATATTTCACCTCAACAGTACAAAATTTGAAATGCATTAGGACCAATGATGCTTTTGTGACTGATCAAAAAAAAAAAA